>NC_059298.1:8923868-8933868 GCF_017591435.1 Portunus trituberculatus
ATATATATATATATATATATATATATATATATTATATATATATATATATATTTATATATATATATATATATATATATATTTTTTTTTTTTCTTTTCTTTTATACGGAAAGAAAAACGCTACAAAGAGTCTGTTTGATCCCTATTACTCAAGATAACAGCACAAGACAGTAAGCAGCAAAGTGGCGGACTGACTTTCATTTCTGGAAAACTCTGGAACTCCCTGCCTGTGTATTTCCAACTTCCTATGACTTGACTTCATTCAAGAGGGAGATTTCAAGACATTTTTTTCTATCCTTTGGCTAATTCTATCGGCTCTATAAAGACACTGGCCTTTTTTCTTAATATTTTTGTTGCCCTTGACCAGTCCTCCTCTCTTACATTAAAAAAAACACATCTCTCTCTCTCTCTCTCTCTCTGACGTTATTAATCGATTAATTTCTCCTCGTTCTATTCATTCTTAAGCTTGATAAGAACTTGCATGCCATGATGTCTGAGTACCATCAGTATTATTCTGTACCTAACTTCCCTTACGGATGTTTACCATGTTATGTAACTTTACGTTACGTATTGGCACTCATCAACAACAAAGCAACATTATGAACGTATTCTTCTTTTATTTACATACTAACAATGGTAAGTCTTAAGTCCAGTTCGGTTTAATTTCATTACTTCTTTGTCGCGGAAGACACCGCGGAGACTTGCACTCGCCTTACAAGGTCGTCCAATTCTCTTCACTCTCACGCAATTCCCGTCCCGCGGCAGTACTTACACATCCTGTGATCCCTAGGGACGTATGTGCTTATGAGGGTCAGTGTATTCCGCTTTAGCCTTAATCCATGAGGAGTCAATGGCGCCAGGGGAAGGGAGGCTGGAGGAAGGGAACCTAGCGGCAGGTTTGATCGCTATGGCCACACTAACAAGGAACATCTCGTTTTTTTTTCTTTTATTTATACCATGTGGACTTTTCACGGGAATTTATGGACGAAAGGGGATACTTTTTAGGGTATCTCCTATCTCAAAGCCCACCCGCTAGGAAACCGTTGCCCCGAGTGAGGAAGCCCAACCTACACTCGGACCGTGGACAGGATTCGAACCCGTGCGCTTGGAGACCCCTCGGAGCTCAAAGCACGCATGGTTCTTCTGTACCACGGTGACACTCACTAAACGTTTGTCTCTTAATTCCTTTATTTCTTCCATTTCTCAAGGCCCAACTTTCTTACCATTCTTTTTCTCACCGTTTCCTTCTCTGTTCCTTCTTTCGAAAAAAAAAAAAAAAACACTCTTTAACTTCATCTTACGTACAGTCGTGACGCGGATCGATACTCTGCAGTCACGAGGAAGATTGCAATCTCATGACTCTTACGTCTCCGCGTTGTTGTACCTGTGCCCCTCCCTTGCCCTAGCTTGCCCTACACCCCAAGCCTGCCTTTCGCGACCTCCACCACCATGCCGGAAGCAAGAAATAAGTTATAATACCAACCCTTCGTCATGTTAAAGGTGAAGAAAAACAATGCACTGCCTTTTCTCCCAAGGACCTGGTCACACCCCATCAGTGTTTCAGGAAAGCGCTTCACTAAAAGCTAAGCTTAAACCGTTGCAACATTGCTGTGTTTATGCTGCAGTTTCTAGGCTTACCTGTTTACGTAACACCGAGTCATGTAACTCTGGCCGTCCCCTTTACAACTTACTTCCTTCTGCACAATATGCGTCACTCCTTTGTCAGACACACATAATTCTTACAGGTATGAATGGACGAATCAGACACACTGAATCCGCATGCATATGGCCGTGTGGGCTAAGCTCGCAGGGCTTGGATATGTATGGATTGAATCTTAAGCAACCACTCAGACACAACTCGGTTTTTTTCCTTCCAGTTGTTGTTCAGACATAATAGTTGGGTTTTTTTCTTCCCCGTGTAATGACGAGGCAGAAGGAAGTCCGGGTGTGTGGTTCAGGAGGGCGAGTTCTCTTCCCCTTCTTCGTTTACCATCATTCTTGTTAAAGAGAACGTAAAGTGTGTATTTTACAGTTGCCATGCTTACTGTAGTAAAAACGAACACTCACACAAAAGTCACCAAGACATCAACGGAGGCATCCAATCATAGAAAAGTTCGAGTAAAGAACGAACGGATGCTCACAGTGGTATGATTCAATCTCATTATTACATAACTAATAATTTATGGTGAACAGCATTACTATTGTACGTATTGCCGCTTCTTGGTGACGCTCTCAAGTTTCAAAGCTTTCCACTGATCACTACTGCATGACAACTGAATTTCGATAAAATGCACATCTGATGGAGAAGATGTGAAGGAAACGGACATGACTCTCGAACTCAACTATATCTCTTTCCCTTCTCTTAAGTGGAACATGCGGCACATCTATAGGAACCCACGACTCAGAGAGAGAGAGAGAGAGAGAGAGAGAGAGAGAGAGAGAGAGAGAGAGAGAGAGAGAGAGAGAGAGAGAGAGAGAGAGAGAGAGAGAAAAAAAAAAACTTGCCCCGCGAGGCAGTAAATCACATCCGTGGTCGCACGTACATCTACGCACGAACACACACACACACACACACACACACACACACACACACACACACACACACACACACACACACACACACACACACACACACACACCACTCTCCCTCTCGTGTGTGGATACAAAAGCGTCAGACCTTAATACAATATTTTCGAGTGTCATTTTCATAAATCCGGTCAGATATTTTTTCTTACTTTATCCTTGCTGTGAATAACTTTTGTGTGTGTAATTGATAAAGTCATAGTTATCTAAACTATGAACACGTCGATGCAATTCTTACTCCTCGTTACTAGTACTGGCGCCTCATTCCTCTAGCTAGAAAAGTGTAGAGTCCCTTACAAAACTGAAGCCATTGCCAAGCCACCTAGTTTTTACAGAAACTGTCGCCTTATTTCACGCTAGTTGATGATCTGATGCGTACAATTCCCCAGAAAATAATTAACATCGTGCATTTTTGTCACAAGTTAGGATGACGCAATTCTTTTTTTATCACCATTATTATAAGAAATTCTACTTTTCCACGAAGCACGGAGAGGGAAATGTTTAGCAGAGCCGGGGAGATAGAAAAGGAGCGACGTCAGATGGAGGAGGGAGACAGCTAGCAAGGAGTCGGAGCAAGGGATGAGAAGGGACACTATAATGGGAGGGCTGTGGGAGAGCGGAATGAGGGAAGGGAGAGACAAGGAAATAAACAGGTGGAGGGTAACAATGGCCCTTTATGAAGGTCTTTTGATGATTATCATTTACCCGGAATTGAAGACTGCGATCATTTTTGTTTTCCTTTCAAATCAAAGTAACCAACATAAAACAAACTCAAGTGGCTGCAATTGTGTAAGCCATTCCGCGCTAGTGTGTGTGTTTAGTGACAAGCTGTGCATGAGTTTTCGTGTGAAAGGTTCAGTTGTTGAAGTGTTATTTGGTGGCAAGCGACTTAATTATCAACAAATGTGCGAGATTTCACTTCAACGGAAAAGTTTTGTGCGTGCGATGTTATTTAGTAAAGAGTTACTCACTAGTCAACAAAAGTCTGAGTTTTTACATCTATTCTAAGGTTTTGGGTATTTCCTTAACAATGAAATAAAATGTAAAGGTATGAATTAAGTTTTCTAAGTGTCAATAACACAAAACAAGACAAAGAAGACTGAAAGTTCATGTGTACTCATCACGTGAACCAACTCGAGAAATGCGACAAACGACACCAGTACAAGTGCCACAATAAACAAGACCATGATTACATAAATAAGTAACTCAACTGGAGAAGCAACGAGGACCATCTGTAATCTCGGCGGCTCTCCGGGGACGCCAGATGCCGTAGTTGCACAAGTGAGTGCGAGGTGGTGCGGCAGGAACTTTCACAACGGAGTCAGGGAAGAAAAGCCAAGTAGACGATACAGCGCACTACCATTGTGATATCTCTCTCTCTCTCTCTCTCTCTCTCTCTCTCTGCCTGCGGTCAAGGTGTTCACACATTAACATTAAAATATCACCGCTGCCCTCCATGATGTAAGAACAATTATGAACCGTAAAACTAATGGAAAAGATCAAGTTTATCACCTGGCAGCCTTGTGTAAGCGGTTACCCTGTAGTGTTGTCGCGTCCCCCAGCGGGCCACGCGAGACTGGGTGGACCGGCCTTGCGGAGTCACGGCCAATGAATGTCTGCGAACCCTCCGGAACAACGTGCCTACATAACTGTTCCCGCCACATTCACTTCATCACATGTGATCAAGGTTATTCTGTTGTCAAGTTCACAGAAAGTACCTGAGCATGAGTTCTACGTGTGTGTGTGTGTGTGTGTGTGTGTGTGTGTGTGTGTGTGTGTGTGTGTGTGTGTGTGTGTGTGTGTGTGTGTGTGTGTGTGTGGCCTATATAGGTTACGTGCCGATTATTGGTGCGTTACTGGTTTTTATTCTGATAACGTATACTGATAGTAAAAAGAGAAAAATCAATTCATGTGATGAGAAGAAAGTGAGAATCCCTAAACGCACGCTTACACACACACACACACACACACACACACACACACACACACACACACACACACACACACACGCGTGATGCACGAACTTGGCATAAACAGCACTGTCATCTCAATGATTTCAACATAAACGCTCAGTAAGTCAATATTACAAAATTCCTCTACGAATACTGAAGTACATATGACCAAAATTAAATGGAATTACAAATTAAAAAGCGCATTCAGAAACCACTAAGACACTTCCTATCCAACCCAGCAACACCCCACCAACACCAACAACGGCATCGCGAACTTAGCAACGTTAGCGGGAGGCCACGATGCCTCTCGCACGAAAGACAAAAACTAGCAGGACCACCTTCCACGCTGCCATAAGAGGACTCCATCAACATTAAACCAAAAGATTTCATACAATTGGCGAGCACCGTACTACAGCCACGCACGCCTCCTCCAAACACTTACTTGTTTCACTTAAATTTTAGCGTACTTAATTTGCTGATTGGTAATAGATAGTTTAATAAAAACTGTTACTTCTAGTGCTGCCATGATTTTGTTATATTGTGCAGGCTTAGTACAGGATGTCTTATATACAGAATAGTGTTCATACTGTACTTATGCTGCACATTCTAGCTTCAAAAAGTATTGATTATTTTCTTATTGGTAACTGATATACCTGACCGTCGGTTATTGCTCCTAATGTCTTAATTTCATGGGGAGGAGAGGGTGAGGGTTCGAGTCGATCTTAAATGCAGGTTAGCAATGCTTATCTTTTTTCTATGGTTTATGTATTATTAGTGTTCATGATTTGTTGACTGAGGTTCCTTGTAATGCTGTTTTTTTTTATATATTTTACACGGTAGAAGGTCAGATTACCTAGCAAGCAATGGAGTCTGTATGCAATGTTTTCTACAAGTTCTTGCGCAGCCATCAGTCATGAGTGTTGGGTCAAGTTAAAGCAGTGATCGCTTTGTGCCGCACGTGGGGTACCAAACAAATCCGCCCCAGCCAGCATACGTGTGACCATTGTCTTCACACTGGACACAGATCCTATTCTTATATTAAATTTCTACACACAAAAGAAAATCCGCAAATGTATAAAAAATGTGAAGATAATGGAACATTTTCATGGAACAGATCATGCAGAAATGGAATTTACGTATTATCGTAAGAAAAAAAAAGATAAATAAACAAATGTGATAATGTTAATAATGCTAAAACGAAGAAGAAGAAGAAGAAGAAGAAGAAGAAGAAGAAGAAGAAGAAGAAGAAGAAGAAGAGGAAGATGAAGATGAAGATGAAGATGAAGAAGAAGAAGAAGAAGAAGAAGAAGAAGAAGAAGAAGAAGACAGAAAGAAGAAAATGAAGATGAATAAGAAGAATAAAATGATGATGATGATGATGATGATAATGAAGAAGAGGAAGAATGGAATAGGAAAGTGCTGTATAATTTTCCATCAAAATATAAGGAGAAATAGAAAAATAGATACCTAATACTTTTGGAATGCCCCATTCACTCCTATCCAAACGTTCCGCATATCATTTCACTCACCCCCTGTTTTATTGATTTCTTTTCACCATGATCTTATATATTTCTTTTTTCTTTTCATTTATTTATTGTAACTAGCATCCTCCACCTTTGCACTTCTCGTCTGTCAGATCGTAACTGGCTCACCTCGGCCGCGTCATGTTGCCTCTCATCACGGACTCTTTCAGCGGCGAGTCACCCGAGTAAATAAATCTCAGCTTTCAAGTTCACTCTATCTGCTCTGTCTCGTCTCACACACTCGCATCTCACCTTCCTGGATGTTCAACCTTCTGTGAGGCAACGCTTTCCTGACGTCAGCTCTCCTTCCTTATGTCTTCCTCACTACTATTAATGGTTCTTCCTCTAACCTATACATTGTTTTTTAGCATTATTACTCATGCTCATTTTTTCATAAAACTCACGTTCCAATAATTTGTGCAGATTTCTCTCCTTACCACCATCACTTGCCATTACATACTTGTCAATGTTTACAAGTTTTGCACCTACCGATGATGGGCATTTCTACAGTATGTATGTACTATAACTTCGGCAGATCACACATTTTGCAACTAAGTAAAGCTCAAGAAGTTTGCGGATTTGTGGTCGCGGAAAGTAATGTTTGAGAGAGCGAATTTGCGTTTGCGGAAGTGATTTTTTTCCTTTGCACTTGCGGGCTCTGTTGCCTGCTTTCCTTCTGAGTTTTGCAACCGATGAGCACACAGTGGCTAGTCATGCAATGCAACTAGTGCAACCAATGCCTTCAGACACTTTTCTTTTTCTCCGTTCTCCTCAGTTCTTTAAATCCTTCACTTCCTGTCATTCGATGCCTGACGTCTGGTTCCATGAATCCCGTTGTATAACCATCCAAACAATGGATCTTTTTAAACTTTTCCTGGTTCACCATTCATGACTGCTGCTTCCGCCTCTACTGCACCTCATTATCAGGCTTCACTACGCTTCATCGCCGTGCTCTGTGCTGCATCTACTTTTAACTTTCTCTGGCACATCTTTCTATTTCTGACTAAATCTCACAATTCTTCTTTTAACATATCCAACCACATGCAGTTTTCACAGAGCAGGGAAACACACGGTGAGCAGAAGGTGATCAGCCAGCATAAAAATCCTATATACGTCCTATACATTTTGTGAATCGTTCCAGGTCCGCTCAGAATAATCAGGCGTTCCAAAATTTTTAATAATTAAAACTGCAACTATTATCAACAAAATAAAAGTAATGTTAAAGCGGGTGTGAAGCAAAAAAAAAAAAAAAAAAAACACACACACACACACACACACACACACACAAAACAAATATAATATACCTTACCAGAAGCTGGCACCAAGAGGTCTTCAAATTCTGGCGGCAGACAGAGTCAGGCAGCCAGCGCCACGTGGTGGCGGATTGACGCGGCAGCGGCACCCACACCACTGCTAAGGCCACCAGTACATTTAATAATCATTCTGTTAACCTTAACTCGCCACCTGTATCCTTGTAGATTCCAATACACTTATTCTGTAGCTATGAATGCCTCCGTCGCCACGACTCCAAGCATAAGGAGGCTAGCCACGTCAGACGGAGGAAGGAGGTAGGGTTGGATCAAATGCCTCATATACATTACGCGCATGCTGAATGAAACAACCACTCACAATAACTCTATCAGTAACTCACATACTTAACTGAGCACTTACTTGTAATCCAACTGCTCGTATAAGATCGTAACGCACACACGGTCTTCGTAAAATTAAGAAACATTCACCACCACCACGACCCGCCAGTTGTACTGGGTAAACAAACCTGTGGTGATACTTTCGAATGATTCAGCTTCGCAGTGCTCGATACGCGGCTTTTAATATGAAAACTTAATTTTATAAGTTTTCATATTAAGAATCTTTTCCTATGTTTGTATTGACGTTAGCCTGTATTTATTTATTTGTTTAAAGTTATAATTCGATAACGCGCAATTAACATTTGTATGCACAAATAATCTGAAATAAAACAAAGGAAACCTAAGACTCTCGCTTCCTTGGACCAACTTTCTCAGTGTAAGCTGAAAGAACGGTAAAAATAGGAGGTCAGGAATAAAAGAAAGCGGCTTACAAGGAAATGGCAGCACAATGAAGGAATGAAGCAGATGGACGAAAGTTCCTCTTCCCTGATACACCACCTCTCCTGCCACAATGGAGGCACCCACAGGATTTACACCCCAGCACTCTCTCCTCTCATCACCATCCACTCGCGCTCCTGGCTGAGTGTGCGGCGCTAGCGTGACTGGTGTTGATACTAAATGTATAGCTAATCTATTACAGTACATAAGTGAAACTCAACTATTAATTCTAGAATAAAATACTACATGCATTCTCCTTACGTCGCTCTATCGGCCTCTCAGCACACAAGTTTGGGTGGTGGAGGGATACAACAACGATGACGAGGACGATAAGACACCACTAATATTATAGTTTCGGAAACGTCCCAATATTAATTTGGAGCCACTTACATCAAAGAACGGTAAAAAAAATAAACAAACAGCATATTCAACCTCCCCCCTTAAAAAAAAAAAAAAACAATGAATAGGATGAAATTAAGAAAGATGAATGGGTGTCTTCTGTACTAGCCATATCACATACAGAAAAGGCCACGAGAGACATTCAAATACAGAACACGAAATCAATGAACACGCAGAAAAAGTGAACATAGATTTGCAGACACGCGAGGTAGAAGAACCAGTTGGGAATGCGTCTCGGTTGGTTGCTGGATACTCGGTAGGGAGCTAGGTGTAGTATTAGTTGGGGAGAAGGGAGGTGGGAGAAGGACGGCAGGAGGGAAGGATGGGGTGGCAGGAGTTGTTGGTGTGGGTGAGGGTGTGCGGGGAGGACGAGGACTCACTCAGCCAATGGGAACTTTCCTCATCATTCACAATGGACTGAAACCTTGAAGTGTCGCAATCACCTCCCGCCCCATTGTGCTGCTCTACGCGCCTACACTTCCACTCTTTTTAAAAGCAAACTTTTTGGTCCGCTTTTCTGTTTTTTCTGCCAATATGTTCATGTGTAAACTGTCAGGTGGTCGTATGTTCGTCCAGTGCTACTTGTGTGTGTGTGTGTGTGTGTGTGTGTGTGTGTGTGTGTGTGTGTGTGTGTGTGTGTGTGTGTGTGTGTGTGTGGAACAAATTCGCAATTCTTTTAACAAAATTGTGATAAGTATTTCTAATTTAATCTAATCTGATGATGATTGAGAGTAACGATAAAAGTAGCAAAAGGAAGCAACAAAACTGGATTTTGTCCTAATAGCAGTAGTAGTAGTAGTAGTAGTAGTAGTAGTAGACACATAAGTGAAGTAAGGTGCAGTGGAACAAAATACTTGCAGTCTCAGTGTGTGCCTACTACCAGTGTCGAACAAGGCCGGCACCCAAGGCTGAAGGGTCACGCGGCCCAACAACCGTGAAGTCTTCTGAGTGGTATGAACGCAGCAGTGGACACAGGCAGGCGACAATGACGAGTCCCGTTATGTCTACGCGATCACCACACCCAAGGAAGCTTACCCAACACATGCGCACACAAACACACACACACACACACACACACACACACACACACACACACACACACACACACACACACACACACACACACGGATTGCATATAAAAGCACAACTGTCTTATATACTAATCCTATTAGTTATGATAAATAGATGAATAAAATTTTATTCATTTGACACTTCAGTTTATGCAATTTCCTCTTCAATATTCACATAATCTTTATCTTTCGTAAACGTCTCCATGGAGTCAAGGAGAAAAAAGTATACAGAATTCTCATCAGGTAGCAATGAAAGTAGGATCAGTATTGGCAATGAAAGATTATTTACTCAACACTAACAACATATACTGTTATTTTCTTAAGCAGCTTTTGATACTAATGCAAGGTTTCCACCTGGCTCACTCACAACTCGTAACGATTTGTCTAGC
>NC_059298.1:8938868-9003868 GCF_017591435.1 Portunus trituberculatus
GTGGAAAGAGGCTTCGGGGACCTGAATGAACTTGACGACAACTTTGTTAACACATGTGAAGCTGTAATGTGTGACACAGGTACAGAACAGGTGCCCCTCTCGCCCCTGTGTTGTCTTTCACTCATTGTAACAGTGGATAAGTATTTCATACTAGTCTTCTAGAAGGTCAGATAACCTCGTACCTGGTTCCTGATTACATTGTAAGCATGTTAAGAGACCACCGCTGGAGAAAATGATACTGTGCAATACTGTCTGGCTTCTTCACTATTCATTAGGTTATTGTATTGTAAATACGTGAGAAAGCCATTGCAAGCGTAAGACGGGCTTGCCTTCATACAGACCCAAAGAGTTCAGAAGTTCCCATAGAATGTAATACACAGCGTGTGTGTGTGTGTGTGTGTGTGTGTGTAATTCACCTCGGTCGTCTGGTGTGTGTGTGTGTGTGTGTGTGTGTGTGTGTGTGTGTGTGTGTGTATATATATATATATATATATATATATATATATATATATATATATATATATATATATATATATATATATATATATATATATATATGATAAACTTGGCGGGAGGGTGTGCAGCAAGGCAGCGGGCGGGCTGAGCAGCACCAAGATGATAAGATAATACCTGCCCCTCGGCCCGCCCTCAGCTCCTCCATGATGTCCCGAAACAGCGGTGCGAGGTGTGGAATGAGGCCACACACCTTCCCGTCGCAAGCCCGACATGCTTGTGTCCACTATGTCTTTCACGGCAGTATTACGCCACTGTTAATATTATGTCGGCAGCCAGTCATGGATGCACACAATGGATGTATTAAATATATTCAATTGGTCCTTAGTTCCGCACGAACGTGAACTGTACATATTATATCATATTTCATATGGTAAAAAAAGTTCGTAAGTTTTCTAAGATTGCCAACTGAGGATAAACAAAGCTTATATAAGAATATCTAATAGAAGAATCAATATTTTGCGTTCTGATTTTTCGATATGTTCGTCTGGTGTATTTTTTTTTTCAAATACATTTTAGGATTCTAATTCATTACGAAGTGTTTACACATACATTTCTAAAATAAATGCCGAAAGAAACATTCATATGGTTAGCTGTTGCTACAAGTCACTATGTATTAATGGAAAAAATACTGACCAGGGTAGCAAGACAGATATTCAGTTGACGACTTTGTACGTTGTAAGAATCTTTTAGACACTGATCAGCCAGAATAATTTCGTAAAAATCTCACAGAAAATTAGTCTCTTGATGAGTCCCCTCATTCAAAGCACACGCCGCAGTGTGCATGGGCGGCTTTTCTACACATTTCTTCAACCCTTTGCCAAAGGTGTCTCTACCCAACTCTGCATCAGACCAGTGTAGGAATGTAGCATGACATACTTATATTGGATATGCCAATGGTAAACAGATTTTAGCTTTTATAAGGGACATTTTCCTTTGTTTGGAAAGGAAAAAAAATCTCTCTCTCTCTCTCTCTCTCTCTCTCTCTCTCTCTCTCTCTCTCTCTCTCGCAAAGTCAATCACATCTGCCCCCGTCACAGTCAGGTCCCGGCCCCGGCACTGCTATGACTGGGATGGGCAGTGTCGTGTTCGCCCCTCGTTCGTAATTATTCTAGGCCTGTGCGTCGCCCTTTATTTATTATTGCCTGTGTGAGCGACGTGTAGGATACAATATACATTTTGCACCCTATACCCAGTGTATCTTTGCCCTCTCTGTGAAAAGAAATGTGGTGGTGGTGGTGGTGGTGGTGTTGGTGGAGAAATGTGAAGATAGAAGGCAATTATAACAGTTGAAATTAAAGGCGATGATGGTAACGATGATTATGATAATGATGTTGATAAGTAAATAAAAAAAAAACATGATTAAAATAGCAGCATGAACACCACCACCACCACCCCCACCAACAACAACAATTTAAATATCTTTAAAAAATCTCATGGAGAGAGAGAGAGAGAGAGAGAGAGAGAGAGAGACCTCATTGGGATCCTCTGGAGGATGAGTGAACTCGAGGTGAGTAATACTCACAGGTGCACATCGCCAGGATGTTCAACAAGCAAGTAAAGTGCGCCGCCCACGCCTGGCTTCGAACACTGACAATACCGTCGAGAGAGAGAGAGAGAGAGAGAGAGAGAGAGAGAGAGAGAGAGAGAATTTAAAGTGGCGTCCAAGGAAAAAAGGACAAAACCATCATTCCTCTTTGTAAACGCAAGTTTGCCAAAACAAAATAAAAAAAAAAAGAGATAGTCATAAAAGAATATTAATATCGAGCCTGCACTCGTAACTGTCCGTGGGTGGCAGAGACCAGGAGAATTAGACGTAATGTACTGGAGAAATTGAGCCTACCTTAGTAATGACGTTTTACTACTCTGTTTACTATTTGCGTCGCTATATTGTATCATTAATATTGTGTTGAACTATTGTAAGTATCGCCAGAACGCAGACCTTCAAACGCTACATTCACTCATAAAGACTTACTAAGGCCCAATTCAGAAACGCTTTACTCTCACCACGATTATTTTCAAAGGCAACAGAGATCATTAGGATGGTTTTCAAGAGTGTTTCTACAGTTAATGATGTAGAAATTTGTCACTCTGGCTTCTAGAACCGTAAAAACACAATGAAAAAAAAAAAAAACTTTTGAAGTAGTGGAGGGAAACACGGCACGGAAGCGTTTGAGAATGAGTCTAATATCAAGTCTTAAGGAGATGAGTAGTCAGATCCTCATGGTGTTCTTTCCACAGATGATCACGAACCTTGCTAGAAATCGGCACTTGAATAATGGAAATACTATTGAAGGCATTAGCATCTCTTACGATCGGCTATCAACTAACCTAACCTAAAGGAGTCTATTAGCTATAATGTTCAAAAGTGTGGTCCCAGATTCTAAACATTATTAACACATAAGTGTCATCTAACAGCAGTACTGAAAAAGACCTATGGTTCTGACTGCCAAACATGGACGCACAAAAAAGAATTCCAGGTTTTTATATCTGGTAAGCTCAAGAAATTAGTAGATAGATGGCACCGTTCCTCATTCTAATTACATCGTTCCCCGACCATGGCGTGAGTCCCTCCCTGGTATTAAGGTTTTTGACCCTGAGTTTTTCTCGCCCTGTAGCCTTGTTACATTGCATCAGAGTACAAGCAATTGTGTAATTCTACGCCGCCTAACCACACGTCGTTGCGGAAGACTCTTAGCACGCACAGTGATGTAAGCAAGGCCGCTGTGAAGGATGGATACCAGTTTTCCGCCATCTGGCTTCAACTCATTAGTCACTCTCACTAAATTTATCTGTGCTGTCGATCTCTCTCCTAACACCTCTGACTATAGTAAATTCTTTGCCTGTTTAACTTCCAAAGTGGAGCACATTCTGTCTCTCGGCCCTTTCGGGAAGATCTTCATTCTTGGAGATTTCAATGTTCACCACCAGCTTTGGCTTTCCTCTCTCTTCAATGACCATCCTGGTGAACTAGCTTTCAGCTCTTCTATTCTCCATGAGCAACTGGTGCAACACCCTATTCCTGTCTTGGAGATACGACCAACATTCTTGATCTTTTCCTTACTTCTAATCTTTCTCATGTTGTTACCCTTCTTCTCTGTTGGGGTCCTCCAATTACAACCTCATATATGTATTTTGTACTATTTCTCCAATTCTTCCTCAGAATCTTCAAAGAAGAGATGCCTCTGGCACTTTGCCTCTGCCAGTTGGAGGACCTGAGGAAGTATTATGCTGATTTTCCCTGGAATGATTACTGTTTCTGTGTCAGAGATCCATCTCTTTGTGCTGAATGCATAACAGAGGTGATAGTGTATGGCATGGAGGTGTACATTCCTCATTCTTTTCTCATCCTTAACCTTCTAAATCTTGGTTTAACACAGCCTGTTTTCATGCTATACATGATAGAGAGGTTGCCCACAAAAGGTACTTGAGCATTCCATCTCCTGAATCTCGTGCACTTTATATTTCTGCCCGAAATCATGCCAAGTCTGTTCTTTAATAAAGCCTCGATCACACTACCCATAAATATCTGTAGATCCATAGATGCGGCTTGAATTTTACCCACTCGCCCACAGATACCTGTGGAGTTTCAGCGGATCCAGCCCATCCATTCTGATTCGATTTTGTTTGGGCGTCCAACGATTGGTAAACTTTGGTACTGAAAGTCAATCGTTTCTTTTTTTCAACACAAGAAAAAAAAAATGCCTCAAATACTAAAATGTAGTTATTACCAAATGATATATAATCTAGAATTAATAAGAACACAATCAACCAAAACTAAAATATATATACACGTCTCAATAATGATGTTACAACAGTCATTTGACTCCCGGAGTTCAAGCCTAATCTAACCCAACCTAACTTAACTATGATGAAAAAAAAAAAAAAAAAAAAAAAAAAAAAAAAACATTTATGTATGAATGATAACAATGTGCCGACAGTAGGTAGCTGTTTCCAAGTGTTATGCCTGGTGTAAAACTTTCACCTTTCTCATCATAAATCAAGAAGACGTATATATAGTCATATGAGGTGAGAAGAACGCCTTATCTAATCTAAATTAGATCCACATTATGGCTAATAACAGCTTAGGTGTAGATGCTATTTTGACTAACCCCTTCAGGACGGTCTCACATTATTTTACCCGATGTTTCCATAGTTATAACATTTTTGCAATGACAAAAAATACATTGGCGATATCAAATTAGCTTTATACTCACATTTAAGGCCGAAAATGCAGAAATTTTCTTCAAGTAGGAGTAACACACAAATTCCCGCTGGTTCCTTGGTGAGCACATGCTGCTGTCTGACCAGAACCTATGGGTCACATCCACTCCACCAATATGGATGGGATCCCACAGATATTTATGGGCAGTGAGACCGAGGATTAACTTTCCAAACACTCCTTCATAAATAGAAAATGTCAAAATCTTTCAAATTCTAACTCCCTCGACTTCCGGCATCTAGCCAAAAACATCTCTAATAACTTTACTTCTTCATCTTTCCCTCGCTTTATTTCATCCTGATAGCACCACTGCCATCTCATCTGTTTCTAAAGCTGAACTCTTCTCTCAAACCTTTGCTAACAACTCCAGCTTGGATGATTCTGGACTTGTCCCTCCCTCTCCTGCTCCCTTTGACTATTTCATGCCTACAGTTAAGATCCTTTGTAATGATGTTTTCCATGTCCTCACTGGTTTAACCCCTTGGAAGGCTTATGGACCTGTTGGGGTTCCCTCAATTGTTCACAAAAACTGTGTTTATGTGTTTGCACTTTGCCTGGCCAAACTCTTTCAACTATGCCTATCAACTACCTTTTCTTCATGCTGTTCCTAAAAAGGGTGACCATTCTTATCTCTCAAACTACTGCCCTGTAGAATTAATCTTTTGTTTGCCTCAAGTTTTTTAATCTATCCTCAATAGGAAGATTAACAATCATCTTTCACTCCACAATCTCCTATGTGATTGCCAGTATAGCTTTCATCAAGACTGCTCTACTGGTGATCTTCTGGCTTTCCTTACTGAGTCTTGGTCATCCTCTTTTAGAGATTTTGGTGAAACTTTTGTTGTTGTGTTAGACATATCAAAAGTTTTTGATAGAGTCTGGCAAAAAGCTCTGATTTCAAAACTGTCCTACTATGGTTTCTGTCCTTCTCTCTGCAACTTTATCTACAATTTCCTTTCTGACTGTTCTATTGTTGATGTGTTAGACAGCCACTGTTCTTATCCTAAATTTATTAACAATGGTGTTCCTCAGGGTTCTGTCCTGTCACCCACTCTTTCTATAATTAATTAATTCTTCTTACCCAAACTTCTTGCCCTATCCACTCCTACGCTGATGATACCACCCTACATCTTTTCACATCCTTTCAGAGACATCCAACCCTTCAGAAAATCAACAGATCATGCAGGGATGCCACAGAATGCCTGACTTCTGATCTTTCTAAGCTTTCTGATTGGGGCATAGAAAATTTAGCAGTGTTCAATACTTTAAAAACTCAATTCCTCCATCTATCAACTCAACACAACCATCCAGACAACTATCCTATCTTCTTCAATGACACTCATCCGTCCCCATCTTCTACACTGAATATCATTGATTTGTCCTTTACTCATAACCTTAATTGTGGAAACTTCTCATCTCATCTCTTGCTAAAAAAAAAACTTCTATGAAGTTAGATATTCTGAGGCATCTCTGCCAATTTTTCTTGTCCCTCCAACTGCCAACTCTGTATAATGGCCTTACCCATCCTTGTATGGAGTAATCTTTGCATGTTTGGAGGGTTCACTCACACAGATATATTAGGAGTGGAATCAAAAGCTTTTTGTCTCATGAACTCCCCTCCTCTGACAGACTGTCTTAAACTGCTTTCTCACTGCTGGAATGTTGCACCACTTACTATCTTTTATCACTATTTTCATGCAACTTCTCTACTGATCTTGTTAATTACATGCCTTCCCTCCTCCTGCAGCCTCGCTGCACAAGGCTTTCTTCTTCCTCTTACCCCTATTCTGTCCAACTCTCTAATGCAAGAGTTAACCCGTACTCACAATCATTCATACCTTTCTCTGGTAAACTCTGGAATTCCCCTTCTGTTTCTATATTTCCATCTTCCTACAACTTGAATTCTTTTTAGAGAGAGGTTTCAAGACATTTTTCCCAGACTGTTGGCTAACTCTACTAACCTTTTAGGAAACTGGCAATCAAGTGGGTCTTTTTTTTTTTTTTTTTTTTTCCCTTGACCAGCTGTGTTGGGCCTCTGCCTTGCTGTCCATCCTCCATGTGATGAGTGAGATGCCAGTTTAGCTGGAGTATCCTGGTATTGGGAGATCATCTGGTAAATTGTAGACAACCAACCTTTTCTTGAAGAGGTCAGGTTTTACCCCTGTCAGGTTCCTGATGGTGTCTGGTGCAGTGTTGAGGAGATGAACCCCATTGTGTAAGAAGCCATAATATATGCAAGTCCTTTTTTTCTGAGATGTTGCTTCTGCCCTCTTTACATCTTTTCACATAGCATAACTGTCTTCTTCTTAGGTGTGGGTTAATTTCTATGCCCACATTTGGTACAGGGTCCTCCAGGATCTTCCACACATAACACTAGGTAGTTCTCTCTTCTTTGCCAGGAGTAGAGTCTATGCTCTTTGAGATGCTCCCAGTAATTGAAATGGTTGATGTTTTGAATTCTGCTGGTGAAACATCTCTACATGGCCTCTATTCTTATGGTGTCCCCTACTTTGTGAAGAGACCAGAACTGGCAGCAATATTCCACATTGTCCATTAGTCAGGGATGTGTTTCCCATCAACATTAAGGGAGGGATAGCTCATCTTTACAGACTTTTAAGAGTTTCACTGTTAAACCATCAGACCCTGTTGCTGAATTTATTTTCAGTTTGTTGATGGCTATGGAGATGTCTTCAACATTCATTTCAGTGTCTGTAAGCACCTGGATGTGTCTGCCAGTGCACTATCAGCTTGAAAGGAAGTGTCTGGATCTTGGATGACTGTGTGATCCATGGGTGCACTGAACACATTATCATATTGTTTCCTAAGTAACTGCTCCATCTTGTGTGGATCTCCTTCCAGTTTTCCTTCTTCATCCAACAGTGGCCCCACCTGTGTTTTTGTTGCACATTTCTTTTTGACAAAGGAAAAGAAAAATGTTGAATCACCTCTTAAGTTTCCTACTGCTCTTCATTCATCCCTCATTCTTTCCTCTTCATGTGACATAAGTAGTTTTTCTTCTATTTACTTTAAGGTGGCCTGTAGCTTAGCCTCCTTGTACTTAAATATACTTTTGTGTAGTGTTGCTTTACACACACTCCTCCTCCTCATCAGGATATGCCTATCCTGTGGGATTTTCTTCCTTTATTTGACCTCAGTTTACTTTGCTATATTGGCTTCACATGTGACTTGGCATTTCTCTGTGAATATGGTGAGCATCTCTTCACAATTTTTCCCTTTAAATATTTCCCTTAGTGTATGCCACCCAGAAATTTCTTTATTGCAGTCTGGTCTGCTTCAGCATTGTATAAATTTAGTTCTGCAAAACCTGTATATAATGTTGGTTGTGCTGAGGTGTCTCTGACTTTGTTGTTAGGTTTGTGGTGACATTGTATATTCTATGATCTGACATTCTGGTTTCCATTAGTTTATAGGAATGGATCATTGTTAAACAGCAAATCAAAAGTGTTTTCTCTCCTTGTAGGCTCATTTATAAATTGTATGGGGAAGCAAGTGTCAGCAGCACCAAAAAGGTACCTTGCTTGTGCCCCCCATTCATCTTCATTTTGTCCCAATTTACATGGGGTAGATTAAAATCTCCAAGTCATAGGACTACAGTTTCCTGGCTTGGAAGATTTTCAATATATTTTCTAACTGGGTTTGATTTCTCTATTATTTTCTTGAGTTGTGTTTGATCCATACAGGCAACATTTAGTACTGAGTGACTCCATGTATAGTGTCACTAACTCTGGAGTCCTGTTTGAGAAATTTGTTAATATTACTGTTTTTGTTGCCAGTTCTTACTGGATGTACACAGCTACCCCTCTATGACTTCTGTTTTTTGTCTCTACTGTAGTTTTGCAAATTGTTGATGTTTATTTTTGCATCTATTATTTCTTCCTGGAAGTATGTTTCAGTTAGGTCAATGAATGACAATTTGCCTTGTTCAGCTATTTCCTGTAGCAGTGGAATCCTCGTTTTGGTTGCACCTTGGATGTAGTCCTCTAATGTTGCCTGTCATGAATTTTACTAAAGTTGGTGTATTTAGTGGGGACTGTAGCATCCTTTTCTCAACTTGTTCTACCTCTCTATTTTTTCATCATAAACTGCATAATTATTTGCTGCTTTCTGTTTTTTATTTGTTTATTTCTTTTTTTTTATTTATACCATGTGGGCTTTTCACGGGAATTTATGGGCTAAAGGGGGATACTTTTTTGTGGAACCTCCTATCTCAAAGCCCACCTGCTAGGAAACCATTGCCCCAAGTGAGGAAGCCCAACCTACACTCAGACCGTAGACAGGATTTGAACCCGTGCGCTTAGAGACCCCTCAGACCCCAAAGCGCGCATGGTTCCACTGTACCAGGCTTTCCACTATTTTGCCTAAAAAGGTGTTTCTTTCACATCCCCATTTGCATTTCTCCATCTTGTTTCTTGGGTAGCAGTCCTTGCTGCTTCTGGAGTTTCAGTTTTTCCATTTGTGTCTCTCTTTACCCCTGAGAGTTGACCATACTTGATACCATACGATTGTTTTTGTTGAAACTGGGATGTTCTCTTTGTGCCTTTTATGTGAATATATGTACATTTCCTGTTGACATACTTCCATTTTTGCAAGGAGGCATTGCACATTTTTGGGAGAGCATCACTAAATTTGCAACCAAGTTTACATCCAGTTCTTTCACCATAACTATGCTTCATGAATTTAAAGCATAGTTTGGAATGTGGGAACCTGCACCCTGTATCTTTCTTTCTGTAAGTACACACTCCAGCTTGGCAGAATCTACATATCGAGATGATGTTTTGCTAGGACTATCTCCTGTAATTCATTTTTTCCTTTTGCCTGAGGCTGGGATGGAGATACATGGTGAGAGTTGTGTACCAGGGACAGGTTCATATCCTCCAAAGTGTCTCCTAATGGTAGCTGTCTGGCTATTGTTGTCACTGTTATTCTGAGTTTACCCCTGTGCTCAAAACTGCATTTGGCCTCTACTCCTTGACTGTTTTGTATATCTTACCCTTCACCTTTACTAGCATTTCTTTCAGAATATTTTTACTTTTTCTCTCTTCTTTTCAAAGAGTGTGCAAGTTTTGTTTTGTTATGACATCTTTGGCTTTTCATCCAGTCATTTTCATCAACATCATACTTGCTAATGGAACACTTTCACAGGAATATTTCCTGTTTGACTTAGCAAAGCACATGAGTTGGTATACAGTATAGGCAACTTGCTGCAATAGTAATGGATCCAATGTTTGCAGTTATTGCAAGAAATGGTATGGTCCATGTCATCACTGAGGGAGCAGGTTCCACACAAAGACATTTTATTCAAGTTGCCATCTGGTCTTTTTTTTCATCATTTTCATACATACAAAATTTCTCCATTTCTTACTTTGCCTACTCCAAGTGATGACAAAGGGGAAAATGTCTTGGATACCTTGCTACTGTCACCTATGTTTTCCCAGACCTTAAGGGGAAGGAGCAGGACTAGGCTTATGACCGTGATCTGATGGTTCATACCCACGATAAGGTCAACTGTCACTATCTCGCACTGACTATCTTGTTCCTTTACTAAGTTTTTTCTTTATATTGCTTTGAACACTAATTTTTTCACCTTTCCTCCATCAAGGCATGCACGATCACTTAATGAAACTTTAGGTGTAAGTTTCAAGGTCTATGTCTTGTGTGTCCCCACGAAACCCACCTAAACCCTGGAGCTGACCACAACACATCATCACCTCGTGATTTTCCACGCTGACGTGAACAGTCCCTGTACAAACAAAGATACTTAATTCCATCTATCATCCCCATCCATAAATATCTCTAATCTTATAAATCTACCCATTGACTCCGCACTAAGTTCCATTCATCAACCACTCTGTTAGAGACCAGTTCCTTCTCATTTTCTTCCTAAACCTGAATTTTTAAGCTTAAACCCGTTATTTCTGGTTCTATTCTGGTTATTGATCCTAAGAACTTTGTCATGTCCCCTATGTTATAAACCCTATACCACTTGAATCTATCAGGTCTCCTCATAACCTACATCTCTCTAAGGAATGCAAATTTAGTATCTTCAATCTCGCTTCATATGCAATATTCCTTATTCCCTTTATCTTTTTAGACATTCTCCTTTGCATTGGTTCTAACATACCTACATCCTTCCTTTAATGTGGGGACTAGAACTGTACCTTAAAATCTAGATGCAATCTGACCAGTGCGAAGTATAACTTTAATATTACTTTTGCATTGCTGTTTTTAACACTTAAAAATAAATTCTAGTGCGTATCCTATTTGCCTTATTTCTAGCATCTGTGCATTGAGAGAGGTTGGAGCTAACCATAACTCTTGATATTTTTTCATATTCTGAATCTACCAGGGCCTTGTTTATTTTAAACCTATTGCGTGAATTTCCTCTACCTACACTGAATACTACTTTAAATTTGTTTATGTCAAGCTGCATTTGTCATGTTTGTTCATTTGTTCATCCTATCTAAATTTACCTCCAAGGCAATGGCACACAGATTTGACTTAATTAATCTGCCTATCTTTGTCATTTGCAAATTTACTAATATCACTACTAACTCCACTATCCAAATCATTAATATGTATATCAAAATAATAATGGCCCTAAAAGTGATCCCTTTGGCACCCAACTAATTACTTGTCTCCACTTAGAATTAGAACTGTTTATTACAATTCTCTGCTGCTTATCACCTAACCACAATTTTATCCAGTATAATATTTTTCCCTCTATCTGGATGCAGCAAGCCATGTCCTCTTTCCACTAATGGGTCAGACTGACAGTGGTATTTCAGTCTTCTAATTTACATTTAATTATTTCATATACAAATTATTTCAGTATTTAGCTAAATAAAGTGGAAAATATTCTTTTCTGTCAGTGATGCAGTGTATGATATATATACCAGCTATATTTGCCATCATTCACCAAAATATTTTAACTTTAACATTTCTAATAATTAAAATCAGAAAACTGAAGTACCGCCATCAGCTCGACCCATCAGTAGACAGACAGGACATGAAGTTTAATTTGTTATTACTTGCAAGGATTGGATAAACATGTTATTCTGGCAATTTCAGCTACACCTCTAGCAGTAATCATGATTTAGGATTTAAAAAAAAAACTTTTTTTTTTTATGTACTTCACATATTTTCCTGATGTCTGTTGATTACACTTCACACACTATAGAATTCACTACCCACACAACATCCCAGCAACCACATGGCCATCTCCAAGACTCACCCCTATTATTTGCTGCTTTTCCAGTCACCATGAGCTATGCCTTTTTTGTATTAATATTTTTTTTTTTGCTCCATCCCTGCTTTTCATCTGCTGAACTGGTCTCTAACCTCCTCTGCATTTCTGCTGTCCACACTAAATCATCTGAATTCATGGATGTAAAATATGGAATAATTATAGGATGTCTTAGGGTTGTATGAGCTAAGTGATAAGCTATTAAGGGGAATGAAAAGTAAAAGGGTGACAAATTAGTGAGTTGACTGTCTTCATAACAATTTTCCTTAAGTTGCATTATTTTTTTGCAGAGATTTGCCAGAGCACATCTCATCTGATACGAAAGCTGGTGGTGCCTCGCTTTGTCTCAGGCTTTGACGTTAGGAAGACCCAAACGGATTATGTCCACAGCCAGTGCTGGGTGTCCTTCCTTCCTACTGCTGCTGCTGCTACCATTCTATCTGCAATCAAAGCTGGTGTGCCTGATGGCAGATAGAGCTTATCGGAGAATGTCTACAGGCAGTATTGGGTCTCCTCTTTGCAATAAAAGCCAGTGTGCCTGATGTCAGGAAGAGACAAATGGAGGGTGTCTATGTACAGCTAGTACTAGAGGTCTTTTTTGCCTGGTGTGTTGGTTGCTGCGGTACAAGTCTTGCAAGTCTGATACCACAGGATACTAACTACTAAGCATCCACCCTGCCTGCTACTGCCTAAAGTGTCTTGCACGATAGATGTCATAGCATATAAACAACTGTTGGCAATAAATCAGTTTGTGACTATTTATTTAGTTTGGCTGAATAATTTAGCAATGTAGTTTTTCAGTGTTAATAGACTATTTTGTGCTAACAGTTTATGCATTGAAGGTAGAAAATACAAGCTGGGATTGACCTAAACATTTTTTGTCCAGGGCAAAATAATGTTTGATGGTCTCAGGTCCTAAAGGTTACAAAAAAGTTGGGTTGGCAGCTCAGAAAATAGACTAAGTTTAAGGTGAAACTTACACAAAGATTCCTTTTTGTGTGCATCTTTGGAACGTACAACAACTTATGTGCATAAGGGAGAATCTCTGTGCAAGTTTCACCTTTAAGTCTATTTTTGTGCTGCCAACCAACTTTTTTCCCTTTTATTACCTTAAGGACATGATACCATCAAACATTTATTTCACAATGGACAATAAACTCTTGGGTCAATCCCAGCTTTAATTTTTTACCTTTGGGGCATGAATCACCCACCAGAAGAAAACCTTATTTGCAAAAAACATTATTCACATACCATACTTCCATAATCATGTTACAAGATGACACAGGCAGGAAGGCCACTTATCATTAATAAAGTTTGAGGTGAGACTTGCATCTATGTAGGATGTCAACTGGCAGCTGGTGTTCTGTGGCATCAGATTTGCAAGATTTGTATTGCAGCAACCAGCACATCAGGCAGGAAAGACATCCACCAACGACTGTAAACACCCTCCACTTGGCTCTTCCAGAAGAGCTGACATCAGACATACCAACTTTTGATTGCAAGGAGACCCAATACTGGCTGCAGACACCCTCCAATAGGCTCTTCCTGTCATCAGGCACACCAACTTTGATTGCAGACAGGATATGCTTTGGCAAACCTCTGCAAAAAAGTAATGTAACTTGTAGAATTATTCTACATTGTTCACTCTCAAACTTTTTACTTTTCACTCCCCTTAACAGCCTATTACCTGGCCCATACAACAACTCTTCCATATATATTTCTTATTTCTTTATATACATGATTTGGTGTTGACCGCAGAAATGCAGCAATTGGAGACAAGTTCAACAGATGGAAAGTAGAAGAACAAAAAGGAATGAAAATGAATATGGAAAAGACGTAACTTTATTTATAGTTCTTGCTAATTAAAGTTTGCTTAGCAATCTGGTTGACCATCTTGAGCAGTCACTGTAACTTACTCCCAAAACCAAAGATTGTCACAACTCTCCTTTGCAATCAAGAAAGAGTCAAGTTGTGGCTGGACTGACAAGCAACCTTCAACACTTTCAGAGGCAGAGATGATCTTGCCAGTTTCACCAGGAAGAGTTTTGTTACAGGAATTTTCCACTCCAGTCTAGGAAGGAAGAATGTATGAAGTCTCTTTTCAGAGTATAGATCAACACGTGTCACTGCTTTCAGGCCTCAAATGTGATAAAGTTATAGATGTTTCAGCACTTAAATAATGGTACAATGAAAATAAGTGCCATGTTTACCCTACTTTATATTTCATACTATATATTTCAGAATTCTTAGCTTTACATTAAAGCAATAAATCTACTTGACTTTTTTGTGTGTCATCTTGTAACATGATTACAGAAGTTTTCTGGGGGGAGGTTCATGTCCTGAAGGCAAAAAATAACAGCTGGGATTGACCCAAGATTTTTTGTCCAGTGTAAAATAATTTTAAATATTTGGTGTAACAGTTCATATGCTATAGGAAAAGAAAAAAGGTTTTCTAGCACAAAAAATACCTTTTTTTTTTCCTTTTCCTTCAGCATATGAACAACTATGCCAAATATTTAAAATCATTTTACACTGGGCAAAAAATCTTGGGTCAATCCAAGCTGTTATAAGAAAAGAGAGTTAATTCATTGTTTTACTGTAATGCTAAAAATAACTAAATATACAATATGAAATATACAATAGGGTAAACATGGCACTTATTTTCACTGTACCATTATTTAAGTGCTGAAACATCCATAACTTTATCACATTTCAGGCCTGAAAGCAGTGACACTTGTTGATCTATACTCCAAAAAGGGACTTCATACATTCTTCCTTCCTAGTTTGGAGTGGAGAATTCCTGGAACAAAACTTGTGTGTGAGGAGCAAACTCTTCCTGGTGAAACTGGCAAGATCCTCTCTGCCTCTGAAAGTGTTGAAGGTTGCTTGTCAATCCAGTCACAACTTGACTCTTTCTTGACTGGAAAAGAAAATTGTGACAATCTTGGGTTTTGTGAGTAAGTTGTAGCGACTGCTCAAGATAGTTAACCAGATTGCTAAACAAGAAAGTGAAATAACTAATTAGCAAGAATTATGAATAAAGGTATGTAATTTAGAGATGTACCGATACCAAAATTTTGGCAGATTCTGATACCGATACCACCTAATTGGGCCGATACCGATACTACTACCGATACCGATTCTACTTATAGTGATTACTGCACTGGACACCAGGATGAGTTGGGGCACAGCGAGCGTTATCAGATGGGAGGCTTTGTTTTGGGAGATGCTGTAAGTCCTTCTGAGAACGTTTGTGAAATAGGAGCAATTCTAAAAGCTTTTTAAAGCCATTTGCAAAGGTAAATTACTCAGTAATTGGAATGAATATCTTCTCAGTCTTCTCATTCTTGTC
This sequence comes from Portunus trituberculatus, assembly GCF_017591435.1. Lineage (NCBI taxonomy): Eukaryota > Metazoa > Arthropoda > Malacostraca > Decapoda > Portunidae > Portunus > Portunus trituberculatus. The sequence goes on from NC_059298.1 coordinate 8,954,220, forward strand.
AGTTACTTTAAATTCTTACTTCTTACTCCTTTAGCGACCATTTGGTCTTGTACATTTTCATTATTAATTTTATTGACGATATTTTGGCGATCAAAAATATTTTTAAAATTATTAAAATTGTAAAACAGACACAAAATATTAGCAAAAGAAACTCATTTTGTTGTGTATGTTTCTCTTTAATTAAATCTGACATCCTTTGATATTAATTCATTAGACATTAGTAGACCAATTCAGAAAAATGAGCTTTCACCTAATCTTTTCAATTAAATAGAAAAAGTTTAGTTTATTCTAAATTTCTAGTGTATTGCTATGATCTTAAATAATTAATATGCAACAAATTATACACAATGCACATGATTACAAAACAGAATCGTTACTTTCTTAGTTATGGAATTTTTACATCCTTAGGTTAACACAAGTAACTCAAAAATTAAACTTGCATTAAAATTAATATACATATATAATTCGAGCTTCCACCTATTCCAGTATGATATCTTGGAAAAGGCTAGCACTAGCACTGTTAATTATAAATCAAATAAGAATATGCTGTTATTTACAATAATGCAAAATGCCTAACTATATATATATATATATATATATATATATATATATATATATATATATATATATATATATATATATATATATATATATATATATATATATATATATATATATATATATATATATATATATATATATATATATATATATATATATATATATATATATATATATATATATATATATATATATATATATATATATATATATATTGGATTCTCAATATCTGAAGTTTGACATTCTTAGATTGTAGTTAAAAAACATAAGCTTTTCACCTGTGTGAACTTTGTGTGGGTGGAGGAGCAGCGTCTGACTGAGAGACAGTGAGAATGCATGGTGACTCATGACCGACTGTGTGACAGGATGCCGGAGTTCAGCCTATACGCGTTTCATACGCGTCCAATTTAGAGGTTGTGGCTTATTACCACAGAAAACAGTATTCTATGACATACGGTAATCACCACGGAAACTTAATACGCCGTATTATATTAATTTGGTATCATCAATATCTTAAATAGAATATATCACTAAGTAGTAAATTCCTTTTAGATATCGGAAGTATCGGCATAAAATAAGCCGATACCGATACCCAAAAAATGGGCCGATATCACCGATTCCGATGCATCGGTAAATCTCTAATGTAATTCTTACTAATCAGTTCAGGTATGCAAAGACCAGCAAAATGTTCAAGATTCACTACCTCTATACTCACTCTATTGCTGCTGTGGTAGATGGCTACTGTTCTTCTCCTAAACCTATTAATAGTGGTGTTCCTCAGGGTTCTGTCCTGTCACCCACTCTCTTTCTATTATTCATTAATGACCTTCTTAACCAAACATCTTGCCCTATCCACTCCTACGCTGATGATACCACCCTACATCTTTCCACGTTCTTTCAGAGACGTCCAACCCTTCAGGAAATTAACAGATCACGCGGGGACGCCACGGAACGCCTGACTTCCGATCTTTCTAAAATTTCCGATTGGGGCAGAGAAAATCTAGTAGTTTTCAATGCCTCAAAACTCAATTCCTCCATCTATCAACTCGACACAACCTTCCAGACAACTATCCCCTCTTCTTCAATGACACTCAACTGTCTCCCTCTTCCACAATGAATATCCTCGGTCTGTCCTTTGCTCATAATCTTAACTGGAAACTTCACATCTCATCTCTTGCTAAAACAGCTTCTATGAAATTAGGTGTTCTGAGGCGTCTCCGCCAGTTTTTCTCGCCCTCCAACTGCTTACTCTGTATAAGGGCCTTATCCGTCCCTGTATGGAGTACTCTTCGCATGTTTGGGGGTTCCAGTCACACAGCTTTGCTTGATAGGGTGGAATCGAAAGCTCTTCGTCTCATCAACTCCCTCCTCTGACTAACTGTCTTCAGTCTCTTTCTCACCGCCGAAATGTTGCATCCCTTTCTATATTTTATCGCTATTTTCATGGTAACTGTTCTACTGATCTTGCTAACTGCATGCCTCCCCTCCTCCTGCGGCCACGCTGCACAAGGCTTTCTTCTTCCTCTCATCCCTATTCTGTCCAACTCTCTAATGCAAGAGTTAACCAGTACGCTCAATCATTCATCCCTTTCACTGGTAAACTCTGGAACTCCCTCCCTGCATCTGTATTTCCGAATTCCTACAACTTGTCTTCTTTTAAGAGGGAGGTATCGAGGCATTTGCTCCCCTAATTCTGGCTGACGGTTTTGGCACTTTTTGTACTCTTTGGAGAGCCAGCGCTCAAGTGGGCATTTTTTCTAACTTTTTTTTTTTTGCCCTTGGCTGGCCCTTTTCCCTAGGTAAAAAAAAAACTCCATAAACCTTAGTTTCTTGATTCTAGCCATAGGTTCCTCTTGTGAATTTCTTGGCGTTTCATAAATCACTGTCCTTCACCTTAACAGCTGCATGAAGAAAAGAAGTAACTACTTAGTTTAATTAAATTTCACACTGACTTTGCCTTTTCCATTACTTCATTTACTAGCTCAAATTCAATACTTCATTTACTATTTATATATATATATATATATATATATATATATATATATATATATATATATATATATATATATATATATATATATATATATATATAGTACTTACAAGTTGCTTTCTGATTGATGTTACTCCCAGTGCTGCTGTTACTATTACTGTCACTGGTGCTGTTGTCTGTGGTTCCTTGCAATCTGCCTTCTACTTCCTCACCACTACTCTCTTCTTCACTGCTGGAGTCATCTAGATCACTGTTAGAATGCAAAAATAAGATTTTCTGTAGGCACTTACTACCAAAATATGATTTTACTCCAACATAATCAGGACTAATCAGCCTAAATCAATATTATCTACTTATATGGCATACATATTAATACTATTGAATGAAGAATTTTCATAAGCAGAGCAGCTGCAGATTTGTCATTATGTCTTGATATATGATAAAAACATAAAGGTGTACATTGCTTTCTTATTTTATATTTTCTGCCAAATCTAAGATGCTTTTGTAATATTTTCTGCTATAGTTAATGCTTTGTAATATAGAGGTAACTTACTTTAAACACTAAAAACCTTACTTCTTGGATATATCTTGCTAAAATTGGGTATATTCTCCAAGCCATAAAATTATTCTAAATCATCTACCAATGGTAAGGGATGATGCATTTGATGGCAGTTAAATGTAAACCATTTGAAAAGCAGAGAAGAAATAAGTCCCTTAAGGACAGCAAATGGGAAGATGGTTAGTTCTGCGGAAGAGATTAGTAGAATTATGAACAAGTATTTCATAACTGTCTTCACCCAGAACACAAGGGAAATCCCATATAGCGAACAGATATTTAGGGCAGAGGATAGTGAAAAGCTGACAGATATTCATATAACTAAGGGGATTGTAGAACAGGAGATAGATATACTAAAGAAGTTCAAGTCACCAGGACCTGATGATGTATATCCAAGGGAATGCAAGGAAGTCATCAGTGAGCCTTTAGCGGTACTTTTTATGATGACAGTGGAGTCAGGTGAAGTACCGATAATGTGGAGAGAAGCTAATGTGGTTCCCATATTTAAGAAGGGAGATAAAACCCTAACATCTAATCACAGGCCTGTCAGCTTAACTTCAATTGTGGGTAAATTAATGGAATAAATAATAGTGAAAAACATTACGAAACACCTGTACAAACATGGCTTGATAAATCAAACACAGCATGGATTTACGAAGGGAAAATTGTGTCTTACAAACTTGTTGAGCTTTTATAGAAAGGTTTATCAGACAGCAGATATGGGTGATAATTATGACATTCTATACTTAGATTTCAGTAAAGCCTTTGACAAGGTACCTCACCAGAGGCTCTTAAATAAGTTTAAAGCACATGGTACAGAGGGTAAAATATTAGGCTGGATTAAAGCGTGGTTAGACGACAGGCGACAGAGGGTGGTAATCAATGGATCTAATTCTGAGTGGGGAGAAGTACTTAGTGGGTACCACAGGGCTCAATTTTAGGGCCATTATTATTTCTAATATATATCAACGACTTGGATAGTGGAATTAATAGTGACATTAGTAAATTTGCAAACGACACAAAGATAGGTATATTAATTAGGTCCGATTCGGATGCCATGGCCTTGCAGGCAGACTTAGATAGCATGAAAGAATGGACAGATCGATGGCAAATGCAGTTCAATATTAACAAGTGCAGGGTACTGAGCGTAGGTAGAGATAATCCAAGCAATAGGTACACGATAGATTATGAGGCACTAGGAAGTTCCAAGTATGAGAAAGATTTAAGAGTCATAGTTAGCTCTGACCTCGGTACAAGGAAGCAATGTATTGAGGCCAGGAATAAGGCGAATAAAATATTGGGCTTCATTTCTAGAAGTGTTAAAAGCAGGAATCCCGAAGTAATACTAAAATTATACTTGGCACTGGTCAGGCCACATCTTGACTATGTTGGAGTCAGTGCAAAGGAGGAAGACTAAAAAGATACAGGGAATGAGGGATATTCCCTATGAAGAGAGACTGAAAAAACTCAATCTGCATTCCTTAGAGAGATATAGGTTAAGAGGAGTTCTGATAGAAATATTTAAGTGGTATAAGGGTTTTAACAAAGGGGACATGAATGTAAATCTTAAGATCAGTAGCAGGGACAGAACCAGAAATAATAGGTTTAAACTTCAAAAATTCAGGTTTAATAAAGAAACTGGTTTTCAAACAGAGTGGCTGATGAGTGGAACAGTCTCAGTGGTCATGTAGTCAGAGCTGAGTCAATAGTGAGCTTTAAAAGGTTAGATAAGTTCATGGATAGGGATGATAGGTGAAATTAGGTAGCTTTAAGCACACATGGACTACCTTGTATAGGCTTGGCGGCCTCTTGTAGCTTCCCTCTTTTATTGTGTTTTTATGTTCTTATTTTAGCAGGAAAAACAGTTTTTAGTGTTTAAGGTAAGCTAGCTCTACATTACAATGCATAAACTATACTAGAAAATGTTACAAAAGCATGTTATACTTGGCAGAAAACATAAAAAGAAAGCAATCTTACAATAGATACATACAGGAAAGTGCTAAGGCTATAAGGGCTCAAGAAGCTGAGTGGTTCAAGTGTCACTTATTCACTTCATTCAAATAAATTTAGTTTTCCCACTTTCCCTTGTCAAGCATCATCTTACAATAAATTTTACTCTTCATTCCCCTACATTTTCTATAATATTTTCTCCATCTTATACTCTCTCTATCTTGCAAGTATAAGTACATGAATGAATTAACAAATAAACTGAAGTAAAAAAAAAAAAAAAAAAAAAAAAAAAAAAAAAAAAAAGTACTTTAAGTGACAAAATAGAGTAAAAAATTGAGATATTCTAGATGGCTAAATGAATAAAGCTTTGTACTCACTCTAAGAACTTTCCCTTCTTGGTTTTGGTCTCAGGTTCTTCTTCAATACTTCTCTTAGCACCTGATGGACCACTGCCATCTTTGGAAGCAAAAGCTGCAAAAAGCAAGTTAATAGAAAATCAAAACTATCTTGTTACTTGGTTATCTATCTATACACACATTTCAACAATCATACTCATTTATGCTTCTATAATGATGCTATTTGCTGTTTTTTTTATTTATGTAAATGCATAGGAAAGAAACACTATATAATGAGCTGCAATGAAACAGGTAGATCAGGATACATGAGGGAAGGTATGGAGCAATCAATAAGTGAGAACTGCTGATGTCATGGTAGGTCAGGCAGGGGAAGCCAATAATTAAAACAACACTGAAAGCTATACTTTTTCCATTTACATTTTTACTCTTTTTCTCTGAAGAATTAACTAATACCAGTTATTGATAACCACCAGATCACAAAAACTTACCTTTGTCTAGTGAATCATACAAGTTTTTTTCACGAAGTTCCCGCTGCTGGAAATACGCCTCATCCTGGAAGGTGTGTCTTGGCGATTCTTGGAGCGTTTTAAATTTTTGCCGTTTCTTCTCCTGTAGCTCTCTTTCCCGATCAGCTTTCTTGGCAATGAAATCCTTCAGCCTATAATAATATGATTTGATCAACTATGGTTACTTAGAAGTGTCATTTTAAACTTTTTAATTTCATACATGCCTAATAGACAAAACATTTTGTAATAGCAAGTTGTATATTTTGCCTTGAAAATGCATTCTAAAGCTCTCAGATTACAAGACAAAAATAAATACTTAAAATAAAATTAAGCTTTGCATTTGTTCAAAAATATTTTCCATGCATTTCCAATCTAAATGGGCTTTGGTAAAATTTCTGCAGTTACATTTGATGTACTAAAACATTTAACAAATTTTGCCATAAATATTTAGTTCCCAAGCTAAATAAGAATCAGTTTTCTTGTTGCCTCATGTAAAGGTAGACTGAAATGTCAAGGTAAAACATATGTATGTTCATCTCATACACCACTTCATTCTTTAACTTTCAACTGATGCATGCAAACACAGAGATATTCCATGAACTTCAAATATGTTCACTTAGTCTTAAGATTTCTCATGCCATTTCCTAGATCCCAACACATGCAAATATCTTAATAAAGATAGATAAAAAAAATAATAAGGAATCAAAATAATATAAATGCAGAAAGGATAGGCAAAAATATCATGAGTTAGTATTGACATCATGTAACTGAATATGATGTAAGTAAAAAAAAAATAAAAGACGGTCATCCTCAGCGTACGGAGAGATGTGGAGTGATGACGATGGGTTGTTGCACATTACACCACACCATTACCTTTTCTCTTCATTAATGTCTCTCAGTCGGCGCCCACTAAGGTCTCGGCAAGCCTCACGATTTGTTGTTTTTTCAATCTGGGCACCTGCAGAAAGACATTTAAAGTTAATCCATTTTCTGGTATTACCCTAAAATCAAGTGGGCCGTGAATTTTTCTTTAAGCAAACATCTACACAACTAGTATCTCTATTGTAAATTACAAAAAAGAGAATAACTGAGAATTGGACATTGGAAAAAAAAAAATAATAAATAAAAAATACAGGTGGCAAGAAAGAAGGGTTTTACACAAATCTTGATCTTGAATAAACAAAACCACTCAAAATGAAACACACAAGAGACTCATTCTTCACCTATAGCTCTCAGCATGGAACCAAAGCCACCCTTTCCTCCTGGGAGCCTCAGGGTGGCCACAATCATTGTGCTGGCATCAATCTGTGTTGAGGGGTAGACCACCCGACCCTGGCACTGTAGTACCACATTAGATGCATGGCCCTGAAACAAATACAGTTAGAAACATTGGGTATAGATTGTTTATTAGGCATGAGTGTATAATATACACTGTTTATCAGGGGTTCTCAATCTTTTAATCTCATGTACTCCTTGAAGTCTTTCAGTATTGGTTATGTACTTATTACCAAGTCTTACAGTCTCTGCAGCAACTACCATTGGCAGACATAATTGAAAACTGCAAACTTGGCCATGAAACCATTACCAATTATTATGGTTGCAGTGTAGGCACAAGAATTTGTAACTCCAAGAATTTTTTTGTTAAAACCATTTCACTTATTGTTCTGTTTCTAGTGGAGGACACATCTAGTTTAATATACATTTATTTCTTACAATAGTATATGAAGGCCACTTTCTACAAACAGGTTTGGTTATTCAGAACCAAAGTATTTTAAGAAACCTGTCATGTATCCCAAAAATTCCTCTCATGAAGTCAGTACACATACCCTAGGATGAATCTCTGTCATAGCTATATGAAATGTTAATATGAATTTCAGCCTCCATGGTTACCAGGATAAGCACTTCTGTAATTACTTCATAAAGCAACGATTGTGCAATGGCAAAATTGTATTTATTTGTAGATCCATAGTTTAGAGTAATTTGTTATTCAGATTCACAATAATAATCAGTTTCAAATGTAGAACAGTATAATAGTGTTGAGTCTGCCTATCTCACTCCACAATGCATGGCAAATTCATGTGGTTGGCACAGTCATAATGACTTATGTTTTGATGAGCCAGATCTATATTATAATATATAAGACATGGTGTGTAAAGATATGCTTAACTCTGCCAGTTTTTCTAACTGCTCCCCAAATAAAATTCTGTTTAAGGGCCTTATCTGCCCATGTATAGAGTATGATTCACATCTATGGGGGGATTCCACTCATTTAGCTCCTATAGATAGGATAGAAAGAAAAGCTGCAGTTCTCAACCATTTCCTTGTAAGTACCCCCTGAATTATAAGATCATCAACCCAAACCTCCAGTAATCTGATATTGAACAAAATGTTTATCTTGTGACGGGCACTAACTTAATATGCAATAGTACTGCAAAGAATATCATTAGATTAGCCATCTAAGTTCCTCTGCAAATCTTACGGAATGCCAACTTAGTAGCTGACACTAACTCAATGCATGGTACTGCAAAGAATATTATTAGATCAGCCATCTAAGTACTCTTACAATTCTTCTTGTGAACCTCTTTCTCGTTGCTACAATGTTGTATCTTTTATTATCTTCTACTGCTATTTTCATACCAACTGCTCTTTTAACATTGCTTACTGCATGCCTCCCCTTCTTCAGCAACCTTGCTGCACTTCATTCTCTTACCTGTGTTCTGCACATCCCTCTAATGGAAGTTAAGCAGTATTCTCAATCATTCAGTATCTTTTTATACTCTTTCACCAAACTCAATATAGCTTTTCTTACCACCCCCTCCTTTTTTTTTTTTTTTTTTTTTTGAGTAATTTGAATGGCATATGTACCTGTTGCAAATTGTTTATAACGCTGACAGGAATTTTAAAGAATTTCCATTTTTGGGAAGAAATAAGCTCACACACTGTCATGTCAACGCTGGAAAGTGACACACCTGCCTACTTGTGATAAGCATGTGGGTACTGAGGAACAATGGTTGGGTGTATTCATTCATGTGCGCAAGCACAAAATTAATCACAGTGATTGTCTGATTGGCTCTTTTGTTTGAGTAGTATGGAGCCACGGGCCAAAAAAAAAAAAAAATAAAATAAATAAATAAATAAATAAATAAGTAAAAATATAGAGTAAAATAAAAAAAATAAGTAAAATAACAAAATAAAAATAAATCTCGCCAATCAAAGTGCTTAGTGGAAAGAGAAGTGAAATACTCTAATCAGTCTGAAGGAGAAATCTGTCGATGCAGGGTGTTACCTTAATTATAATTACTTCCATTGAATTGCTAGATTTAATGAAGAGAAATAATTATATATATTATTAATTTCTTAGTGTTGTTGGTCAAGTTGGGCTATTTTTCTTTGGTTAGATCAGTTTAATTGTGTCAGATTAAATCAATTTATTCTGAGAAGATATCTCAGTGGTGTGTGTTGCCTCAATTTAGGTTACATTGCCTAGGTAAGGTTAATTGATATAAATTTGATTAGGTTGGCAAAGCCAGTGGTTGTGGCAAGGACTCTCCACAGCAGTAACAGTCCTAATTTTGGACTGACAATTCTGTGGTACTTTGTGATGACGAAACTACCTTCTTCTGGTACACTGGTCTGTTTTGTATTATTTTTTTTCTAAAAAATATACTTAGAGGAGATAGACCGTGTTTTCTGAGGGAAGAAAAAAGTGTGAAATAATAAAAAAGAAGTACTGCTTTGCGATTGAAAACAGATGAATTCAAAACCGAAAAAAGGCTTATTCAGAAGTGAGAGTACGGTGATAGAGCAATAATTTACTAATCAACCATCCCTTTCTCTGGCAAACTCATGATTTTGATTATGTACTGCCCGAAAGATACTCGTATTCATCTCACCTCATCCGAAAACCCAGCATTTCCCACCGGCACGTCTAAATACTATCGGAACACTATCGGAACAGAAATACTATCGGAACACTACTATCGGAACACAAAAAGTGACCAATTATGGATAAATATACAAGAAATCAAGTTAGTAATGGGATGTAAACGTTGCTAAGAACATGAACAATTAAGAATTAATAATTACATTGACTTTTTTGCCTCTATATGCCAAGGGTGAGTGTGGTACGGACAGCGCCGCGCTCTGCGCCGTTGCTGCAGCTCAGTTGGTGTCGAGCTGGATAAAGGAGAGGGAGTGTGAGCCGGCTCTAGTGTCGGTAGATAGGACGTTTAACTTGGGAAAGTGCTATGTTACCACACTGGTGTATAAGAACTTAAAGGTCCTTCACAGAGAAACTAATGACCACCCATTGTTTTTTGGCCCCATGTACCTACACTGGGATGGTAAAATGGAAACATATCATTTTTTCGCTACACTTAAACCATTACTGGACAACTCACTTTCTGAGTCAGAGCTAACCTTAGACATCAAAATTGGTAGTGATGAGGAAAAGGCATTGTGTAAGGCCATTGACAGTAATTTCCCTAGGGCTACTAGATTCCTCTGCACTAAACACCTCAAGGATAATGTTGCTGAATATCTTAAAAACAAAGAAGGGGCAAGCACTTACGCTAGAAAAGAGGTCATAGACGATCTATTTGGCCAGGAAGGCTTAGGCAGTAGTAATGACAGTTTCCAATTTGAACAGCGAGCCTCAGATATTAGAGAGAAACATTTGGAAAGTATGCCAAGTTTTGTATCATATTTCGAAAACCGAATAAAAGATTTGATGTTCAAGCATGTTTACAAACCAAACCAAGATCGTATTCCCCAAACAGACCGTCTTTGGACCAATAATAATTGTGAATCTCTGAATTTTGTGATCAAAAAGGCCATAAATTGGAAGTCTCAAAAATTACCTGATTTAATAAAGACACTTTACAGTGTGGCTAATATTCGAATGCTGGACCTACGACGGGCTCTCTTTGGCATGGGAAATTATGTCCTCCACCCTTCCCTACATAAGAAATTCTATGTTGGGCATGCCCACTGGAAAAACAAAAGTGAAGATGACAAAAAAAAACTTTTCTCAGCATTTTGCACTTACAAGAAACAGCAAATTCCTAAAATGGTAACCTCCACTGACGGTGAATTCAAAGTTCCAAATGTGGGTGGTATTGCCAAAAAACCTGGCCAGCGTAGACGACCCAGGGCAGAAAGAGCAGCACCAAAAAAATAATGCAATACACCTTTCCTATGGTACACCTACCACCAAATCACTATGGTTCCCAACAAAGTCAATGTAATTATTAATTCTTAATTGTTCATGTTCTTAGCAACGTTTACATCCCATTACTAACTTGATTTCTTGTATATTTATCCATATTTGGTCACTTTTTGTGGTCCGATAGTATTTCTGTTCCGATAGTGTTTAGACGTGCCCTTTCCCACAGCTCCCCAAAGAGTGGAGGGCTCGTGACACTATTCTACTACTTCATACTATCTTATTACATGTATAAAACGGGTTTTGTGAAGGCCTGCAGGAAAATATTTGGTAAAAAAAGTGGCGGTGCTAAACTGGACTATAATATTGTGAGGCGTGGGGCACCAACAGCAAAGCCACAACACTCACCTCCCTCTGATGCAAGGCGTCCAGCACCTCCCCGCCAGTCTGTGGCCGCTCGCTCAGGCACCACGTCCTGCGCTGCCCCGAGATATGAGACACCAACACCACCACCATTCTGCTAGTATAGGGCTTCAAATAAAGTCTGGATGGCTTGTTCGTCGTGACCAAGGAAGATAAATACTATGATCTTGATCTTGATCTGTAGAATCATTAGTGTTGATCTTGATCTTGATGCTACAGGTGGCTCGGGATCGCTCTAGAGCCACAGGCCTTTGGATCGGCTGGTCCTGTAGAGGACAAAGAGACACAAAACAGAAAAAGAAAGAAAAAAAAGTAGCATTCTCTTCGTTAATGATACCTACACCTCGCTCGCCACATTCTCTCCAGATACTTCTTCACAGCCTCCATCATCCTTTCACTCGTCTCTCTACACGGTCCATTATTATGGACGCTTCGAAGGCCACTACCTTCATCTTCAGCAGTATAAAGGCGGCGTCACACTAGCACTTTTTCCGTCGTCTTTTTACTCTTCCGTCAACTCTTTCCGTCGTCTTGAGTCAGACGGAACGCATCGTTTTCGTCTAGCGCCAATTTTTAGTAAAAATAAGAACTATGGTTTCTAATCAACACTTTTATTAAAAAATATATTTTTTTTTGTTAAACAGAAGAATGCTATTATTATGGTAAGAAATTTAAATGAGTTGGTGAATATATGTTTGTACAGATATTTTTTTTCTTCTAGCCTAGCAATGAAAAGTTCCTCAGTTGTTTGTGTACATTTCCAGGGGAGTGCGAATGTGCGACGCTTTTGAATATTTCCAAGGCAACTTCCAAGTAGCTGGCCAAGATGAGCAGTGGACAAAACACTCTGACGAATTTCTCATAGAGAGTATTAGAGGTCACCGTTGCCTTTAGGATCACAGAACAGCTGATTACATTATAAGGTGCAAAAAAGCCGCGGCTTGCTGGGGATGAATGAGGAGCCATGTTTGTTTACAATCGACAAGCGCGGCAAAGGCGGAAGCAAGCTTGTGTGTGACGGCCATCGTCTGCAAAAGTTGACAGTCGTCAGAAAATTGACGGAAAAAGAAGACGGAAAAGTGCTAGTGTGACGCCGCCTTAAAGCAGAATGAAAATTACAAACGAACTAAACCAAGCGAAGGGGGAGGGATAAAGGATGAGAGTAACGTGGCACATTGGGATTGGCCAACCCTACCTGTGAGCTCCATTGTACTCAAACCCTATCAGGACCTGACCTGTCTTTACCACTAATCCCTAGATCTGGTAGGGATTTAGTCGCCAGTGCTCTCTCATTAATGGATCTAGCTTAAACATGCCTACGTCTTTAGATTATAATTCTTATGGTTCTGTATACAAACCGATTATAAAATCTTACGTTTTTTGAAGTTTTTACATTTATTTATACCATACCATGTGGGCTTTTCACGGGAATTTATGGGCTAAAGGGAATACTTTTTGAGGTACCTCCTATCTCAAAGCCCACCGGCAAGGATACCGTTGCCCCGAGAGAGGAAGCCCAACCTACATTCGGACCGCGGACAGGATTCGAACCCGTGCGCTTGGAGACCCCTCGGACCCCAAAGCGCGAATGGTTCCACTGTACCACGGCGGCCCCAAAAGTAGCATTCTTTGAATGACATTTGGCTGGAATCCCAGTCAATTGAGTTGTCATTATCAAAAGCATGGATAAAATTGCCATTATTTGTGTGACAATTCCTTACACTTCTCTTGTGTTCTTCTAACTTCACATCCAAGGATCTGCTTGTTTCTCCTATATAAACTAAGTTGCAATCTTTACAAGGAATTTTATATACACCTCCTTGAACTTTAACACTCAAATTATTATAAACAAGGATAGATATGATTGTGGATGTGTACCTACATCAAGGTCTCTGCTGACTGACTTAATAATTTCAAGGCTTTTAACATACGGGAGAGATAAATACGGTTTGGTATTGTCTGGGCAGGAACTAGGAGCAAAATACGTCTTTCTAGTCTTAAGATAACCTTTCTTTATGGTATGTTAGGTCTAAGCTTATATATTATGTTTATATATATATATGATTCAAAGATATTCTTTATAAAGTTTTGTATTTGTGAGCTCTGCAATCGGTGAGACATTTGCGTTTATTTCTGTTCTCAATGCAGCTGTTCAGGTCTGTATAAAAGCTTCGGCTCAACGAACCTGGCCTTATCACTATCAGTATTCATTGCACAAATTATATATCTTGTCAATCAAGAGGCAAATAAATAAAGATATCAATATCAATATCAATATCAATACCTCTCTGTCTATCTCATTCTTCCATTTCCATCTATCCTCAGCCCTCCTGCCCACGCGGAAACCATACTGTTCCTCACCTAACACTCCAGCTCGCTCAATCCATTTACACAATCGATCATATAACACTGCACTGAAGACTTTACCTACTGTATTTACTAATGCAATTACCCTATATTATTTCAACTCATTCTTACTCTTGTATCCTCCCTGATGCAACAGTCACTCTGCATTCATTCCACATTCTTGGCACTCTCTCCTCCTACCACAACTGGTTAAATACTTCAGTCATCCTGACAATCACAACCTCCCCATTTTATACATCTCATGTGGTATTCCACATGGCCTTGTGTAATTCACCTCGGTCTCCTCCTGGTCACCCAGCCAGTCTTCCCCATTACGGAGCGAGCTCAGAGCTCATAGACCGATCTTCGGGTAGGACTGAGACCATAATACACTCCACACACCGGGAAAGGAAGCCAAAACCCCTCGAGTTACATCCTGTACCTATTTACTGCTAGGTGAACAGGGGCCACACATTAAGAGGCTTGCCCATTTGCCTCGCCGCGCCGGGATTCGAACCCTGCCTTCTCGATTGTGAGTCGAGCGTGCTAACCACTACACTACGCGGTGTGTGTGTGTGTGTGTGTGTGTGTGTGTGTGTGTGTGTGTGTGTATCTATGTGTGTGCACGCGCATAAGGAGAACAGCACACGTATAACTTTGGCAGCACTGATGAAACTCCTGTATGCCTTGTCACTCTCTACCATAGTGTCAACACAACAGATCTGTGTTGGTCAGTTTATTACACAGTGTCGCTTCGTAGCCCGTGAACGGTGACTGTCTGTGAGTCAGTTATCATATCTGATAACTTCAGTATCTTCACATACTGAAGCGCAGCACCAGAAAGTGAGTTACGTGTGTATTCCTCCATTCTCGCAATACTTGGTTCATAATTTCAATAATATTGAATTACTGCAGTTATTTGCAAAATACTACTTTATCCATGAAAATCCATAATATGGATCAAAGAAACATATCAACAATGCTATTATCTAGTGGTTAACATTCCATGAAAAATCTTTCTATTTCAAATTGTTAAAAAAATATGAGGGACACCACAATTTTAAGTCAGTACTGTGCAATAATATGCAAACCATCAGTTTATATATAGTTAATAAAAAAGTTACTTATGTTCTGAATCTGATCACAACTACACAAACTTTACGAACTTTCATGAAGGAGTACTTTCTATTCAGACGTCCAGCAGATGCAAGACGATTTTGTGGCATTAAGACGGTGGACGTGAAGACTCAGTAAGCCATCATCAGCCATGGAAATAGCTGGAAACGATTGCAGAGGTAACTTTTCTTCTATGGAATCAGAGAAAATGTAGACACAAGAGAAATAATCAACTTAGTATAAAGGTGAAACAAAAAGAACACTTATTATCTCTTCAGAAATTCCATACTCTAATGTGTGTGTGTGTGTGTGTGTGTGTGTGTGTGTTTCACTGTTTGATCTGCTGCAGTTTCTGACGAGACAGCCAGACGTTACCCTACGGAACGAGCTCAGAGCTCATTATTTCCGATCTTCGGATAGGCCTGAGACCAGGCACACACCACACACCGGGACAACAAGGTCACAACTCCTCGATTTACATCCCGTACCTACTCACTGCTAGGTGAACAGGGGATACACGTGAAAGGAGACACACCCAAATATCTCTACCCGGCAGGGGAATCGAACCCCGGTTCTCTGGCTTGTGAAGCCAGCGCTCTAACCACTGAGCTACCAGGTGTGTGTGAGTGTGTGTGTGCGCAGGTTTGTATGTGTGTGTGTGTGTGTGTGTGTGTGTGATTGTTTGTTTGATCTGCTGCAGTCTCTGACGAGACAGCCAGACGTTACCCTACGGAGCGAGCTCAGAGCTCATTATTTCCGATCTTTGGATATGCCTGAGACCAGGCACACATCACACACCGGGACAACAAGGTCACAACTCCTCGATTTACATCCCGTACCTACTCACTGCTAGGTGAACAGGGGCTACACGTGAAAGGAGACACACCCAAATATCTCCACCAGGCCGGGGAATCGAACCCCGGTCCTCTGGCTTGTGAAGCCAGCGCTCTAACCACTGAGCTACCGTGTGTGTGTGTGTGTGTGTGTGTGTGTGTGTGTGTGTGTGTGTGTGTGTGTGTGTGTGTGTGCAGGTTTGTATATGCGTGTGTGTGTGTTCGAGTTCAAGTACAAGTTCAAATAGTTTATTGCCATAAACAACTAACAATGTATATACATACATTATTACATATCCTGTGGTATGGTCTGCAGAGAAAAACTCGTCAGCAGACCTAATAACTAAACAAGGTAAACAAAATCTACTTCATCCATGCGGAACTTAATGGAAAATTAAAAACATTATATCCTTACTAAGAAATTTAGTATATACTTAAAACTAAGTAATACATTATATACAAAACTAACTAAATCCATATAATACAATTACATACTTACATACACATACATACACACATATAAACACATAGTACATATATAAATTCCAGCTCTCATTCTTACACACAAATTATATCCATACACCATAACACAGCGCACTCGTACTATATAGTCTGAGTTTCCATTTCATGTGCCTGTTCAGCCAGAAAATATATTTTTTTATTCTATATCTAAAGCTACTCAGAGCACAACGGTTTAGGTTTTGCTCTATTTCATTGGGCATCGAGTTCTAAACGTCCGGGCCAAAATACAAAAGAAAATTGCGAAACAAAGTTGTTCTAAATGGAGGACATATTAGGTTCACTTGGTTCCTTCTGGTGTTATGAGCATGATCTTGTACTGTAAAAATATTATCATTATTTTGTATACAAATGAATATAGTAATCAAAATGAAATATTTATGTATATATGGAACTTGCAACAATCCTAGAGATGAAAATAAATGTTTAGTAGAATCAAATTTTTTCTTGAACGTTGATACTCTTGAAATAGCTTTCTGAAATTTAAAGATGTTATCCAGAAATGATGGGCAAGTTGAACCCCAAACAGATATACAGTGCATGATTTTAGAATAACATAATGTGTAATACAGACTTAGCATTGTTTCAGTCGTAAGCTTATGGCGAATTCTGTACAAAATGCCGCATGCTTTAGATAGATTCATATAAACTAGTATGTGTGTGTGTGTGTGTGTGTGTGTGTGTGTGTGTGTGTGTGTGTGTGTGTGTGTGTGTGTGTGTGTGTGTGTGTGTGTGTGTTGTGTGTGTCTCTGTTTGATAATTTTTGCAGTAATGTTTAACAGCATCTCACCGTAGTGATTGACTCTCTCTCTCTCTCTCTCTCTCTCTCTCTCTCTCTCTCTCTCTCTCTCTCTCTCTCTCTCTCTCTCTCTCTCTCTCTCTCTCTCTCTCTCTCTCTCTCTCTCTCTCTCTCTCTCTCCAGATCTTCAGGAAGAAGAGATGCTGCAAAACAAAGAACAGGAATCACGGAGTGCAAGGAGTTTCCGTGTTCTAAAACAGGTAAGTTTTGACTTTTATCTGCCTTAATTTTCCGTCTCTGTCTATTAAAATTACCTTTATTCAATTCCATCTCTTGTTTACAGCTTGGGTTTACGATTATAGCATCGCTCGGACATTTTTCAACAGGCTCAGTTCTCACTTGGCCTTCTCCAGCCCTCTCTGACTTAGCACGGAACAATGTCACATGGGTTGGAACTGAACTTGTTCTCACGTCGATGCAAGTGGATATGACAGGTATCTAAATATCAGGCTTATATTTTTTTTCTTTTTGCAGTTTCGTTACATACAATAAAAAAAAAATGTAGATTTCAAGATAGTATACATAAATATATTCATACTTAAGTACTGATATAAGAGTTCATACATTTACTGAAGAGGGCAATATCACATTATGTAACAACACTTGACAGACATAACACTAAGATCGCAGGCTAAACTTGTGGGTGGAGATGACGGAGGGTGACAGCTATCGGCGAGGACAGACCATCCAAGGAAGAGTACTTCCCTAGACCTTACATTATGCGAATATCGCAGTATCTACATAATCTTGAGTTCTGGTAAAAACAGTTAGGTCAAGGATGATATTTCCTTTCAAGAAAGGGTATATCATCATAGTGATAGCTGTTACCAAAGATATGCATACTCGTGCAGGTGAAATACTTGTGCACAGAGATGGTTTACTGACGGCCGAAACTTTAGAACAGTCAAGTCCAATATCACTCATGAGCTCTTAATTCATATCAGTGACAACTGATATTTGCAATGATTGATATATATATATATATATATATATATATATATATATATATATATATATATATATATATATCTTATATATAGGCAGCCTGGTATCCCTAGGAAGCATCCTCGGGGTGTTGATGGGTGGAACAATGGTTACACGGCTGGGGCGGCGCAGGTCTATGCAGACTGCAGTGGCTCCTTGGCTTATAGGGCTTGTGGCCCTCGCTCTTGCTCCCAACGTCCATGTCTTGCTTCTTGCCAGGTATTTTATCACCGGGAACTTTAATTTAATATGACATCACTAAATATATATATATATATATATATATATATATATATATATATATATATATATATATATATATATATATATATGTATATAAGTTAAGTCTTATTAGGGTTCCTCGTAACAGATTGCTGCTGGGATTTACGAGCGGAGTCTCTGCTGTGGCCGGAGCTCTCTATACAACAGAAATCGTGGACGCAGAGGTGCGAGGTATCATGTACAACATTCTCTGCCTGAACGTAACGTTAGGGGGTCTCTTTGCCGTAGGCGTGGGATACTTTGTTCGATGGTTCCACCTGGCTATGATATGTACAATTCCTCCTTCACTTCTCCTGATTGGCAGTTTCTTTTTACCTGATTCTCCAACCCTCCTGGTGGTGCGTGGAGAAAAAATTGAGGCACTGAGAGTACTGAGAAAGCTACGAGGCCCTCACGCAAACCTGAAATCAGAAATAGAAGTTATAGAAATGAAGAATTCTTTCCGTGCAGATGGATGGCAGAAACTTCTGAACCGGTATATAGTGAAACGAATTATCATTGTGGTAATGCTTATGGCTTTCCTATTTCTCTGTGGAAATGATGTCTTCATTGTCCACACGGCCCGTATCCTGAGGGAGGCAGGGTACCCCATGGACGCCGACATTGGCACAACCACTGTGGCAGTAGTAAGGATTGTTGGGATGCTGGTGTCATTCCTTTTAGTAGATCGGATGGGCCGACGACCAAGTTTGGTAGCATCATACGCCATCTCTTCAGTCTTCTTGATTGTCCTCGGGGTGTATGTTCACCTGACTGAGACGGCGACACCTGAAGACACCACTTCCTCTGCGTGGGTTGAACAATGTGCCTTTTCTACTGTTAGCTATGATGAAACACCATTCATGAACATAGATATAGGCAGCTTTTTTTTTATATATTTTCTATCAAGTACCTCTTTTGTATTGCAGACTGGGTTGGGTGCCACTGGTAAGCGTCATAATGATCTCGTTCGGCTTGCAGATAGGAGCCCAGCCAGTGACCTTCCTCCTATCAGCAGAGTACTTTCCTACCAGTGTTCGGGGTCAGGTAAGCTGTCTCTATTATCAAAATCTCATAACGTTATAATGTATTTTTTTTCAGTTTTCAAATATCTATCTGAACACATTGCAAGTCAAGCAAATTTAATATTCTAATTCTTGTTTATTTTTTCCCCACACCAGACCTTCTCTATATGTTATTCATCAGGGATGCTGTGTTCTTTCCTGGTGTTACAAGTATACAACTTGATGGTAGACGCATTCACCCTTTCCGGGTATTACTGGTTCTGTGCTGCCATTAGCTTTGTCGCTGTAATTTTTACCCTTATATTTGTTCGAGAAACCAAAGGCGAGAATGTTGGCTGATACAGGACATGGAGGAAAGATAATTCAAGAAAAAATATGCAGGAGGGGAACCGGTCAAGGGCAACAAAATTTACGATTAAGAAGAAAGAAAATAAAAAGTGTCGTTTGGTCTCGGAATAAGATCAAAAGAGTTAGCCAATGAGATAAATATTTTGAAACCTCCCACTTAAATTAATTTGGATCATAGAAAGGTAAGAATACAGAAACAGATAGGGAATTCTATAGTTTATCAAAATAGTTATAATTAATCACTACTATCTTTGCTTTACATAGCTTAAATTTCTATCACTCTCGAGGATGGGCAATACCACAATGCATACAGCATACTGACGATGAATATTGATCAATATTTTTGTATTGGTGTTAGTATTGCCTTAGCAACTCAATCGTAATACCGTTATACTAGCATCATTTACGCTTTTTCCTCATAATGCAACGACAAACATACATTAATACATTGACACATTTATGTAAAGATTTTTGGTTGGTCACTGTACATGTCATCTGCATTACATCAGAATACACACATTATAACTCTAGACATAATTGTGATAACTGCATGTCATGAAATACAGTTCTCTGTTGCAGTCGTTTTTTATATTACACGATTTAATTACTACACTAATTAATATTGGTATATTATTATCACCGGAAATAATTCCGAGTATCGATGCTCATCATTGGCTGCAGAAAAGATGTGGAGACCACACAATAAAAAACTGACCCAAAAATGTAGTTAATCTTTTCCTTCTTTAAATCCTACGTGCAATCAAGGGATTTATCTTACGTTCAGTGTCAACAGTGGTAATGTAAGGAGCAAATGATTCAGGTAAGGTTGTCAACAAGTGAAACGTCCAGGAAATCCAAGATGCGACTTGTCATGAAGGAGCAAAAGCCGTAGACTAATTTTTGCAATAGGACACAAGCCAAAGCCAGCGGGGGCAGAAAAGCTGGCTCCACGAAAGCGGCGCTTCGAGACCGCTGCCCAGTAGTGTCCAGCCCTGAAGGCCGCCGGCACCGCGGCGTGCGAGTCTTGAGCTGAAAACGCAGACTGCCTGCTCCTGGCTGGTGCCAAGCATGCAGTGTGAATAAAGCAAGCCATGTAATTTTGGACAATCCTGTACAAAGTAAGTTGACATTAAAAAATTCTAGCTATCTTATTACTTTTATTTACAAAAATTAAATCCATGCCAACAGAAAAGTAATTCATTGTGGGAGGAAAATGAAGACGACAAATATGTATACACAACCATACCCCAGGGGGCCCACAGTACTAGAGCAGTGTCGCTTACCGCAGGAAAGGACTCGTCTCCCCGGTGTCCCACTCAATCCTAAATAAACGCGAAGGTGCGACACCATAGATTTTCACAACATAAGCATGTCTTCGTTTTCTTTCATTGTATTTCATGGATGACTAGCCTGGATGGAGCACCTCTTGCTTTCAAACTGAACATTTGTTTCACATCTATTTTCTACTGGTTTGGAATAACAGCAGTTCCTAAATATTGTTGGAAAAAAAAATGTGAATATTTTTCTATAATGTGAACATCACTTCTACCTTCTAATATTAATTAATGATTTGAAAAATGGATTTTCTATTTCATGTAAATGGATCTAAAGCGAATAACTGAATCTTTCCTTTCATACATATTTCTCAGATTCTAATCACTACAATATGGCGGATATATAATTCAGGGATCATTTAACGTTATTACTTATTTGCACGCAATCATACCTATTTTTATCGTTCGTTGCCATTAGAAGCACAATCATTTGATGCCATAGCTAACTGGCTCATGAAAGGTGCGAGTAGATGATAAGCGTACAGCGTTGCATACATTGTAATCTCCATGGACTCTCTTTTTGCCTATATATCAATTTTCTTGTGTGACTCAGAGTGAACACCGTAACAATCAATATGGGCCCCAAGGAACCTATCACAGGAACTTAAGTCATGATTATATATGCAACGTTTGTGGTTTGATCTTGATAGTGGAGAGAGAGAGAGAGAGAGAGAGAGAGAGAGAGAGAGAGAGAGAGAGAGAGAGAGAGAGAGAGAGAGAGAGAGAGAGAGAGAGAGAGAGAGAGAGAGAGAGAGAGAGAGAGAGAGAGAGTGTGTGTGTGTGTGTGTGTGTGTGTGTGTGTGTGTGTGTGTGTGTGTGTGTGTGTGTGTGTGTGTGTGTGTGTGTGTGTGTGTGTGTGTGTGTGTGTGTGGAGGAAGATGAGGAGGAGAAGGAGGAGGAGGAGGAGGAGGAGGAGATAATCACTAATGAGGAAGCGGTCGAGGGTGAAAATGGGAGGAGGTTTTAAGAAGATGCTGCAGAAAAATAAATTAAGAGGCAGGGACGGCAAAGGGGCTTGGAAAAGGGAAGGAAATATGGCTGAGAGAGCAAGGAGGGAAGGGGATTTGTAGGGGAGTAAAGTGGTTGCGGGTGTCTCCTTTCACCTGCACCCTACTACATAACAAGCCCATCGTTTACTTTCTTATTTTGTTGTTCTTTCGTTTTTTTTCTTTTTCTTGTTCTTGTTCTTGGAGGTGCTGGTGGTGGTAGTGGTGGTGGTGGTGGTGGTGGTATAATTATTGTTGTTGTTGTTATATGTTATCATTACTATTGTTATTATTATTACTATTACTACTGCTGCTACTACTACTATTACTGCTATTACTACACTACTGCTACTACTCCTACTACTAGCTGCTGCTGCTGCTGCTGCTGCTGCTGCTACTACTACTACTACTACTACTACTACTACTACTATTATTACTACTACTACTACCATTATTACTAGTACTACTACTACTACTACTACTACTACTACTACTACTACTACTACTACAGTCACCACCACCGCTATTACTACTACTACTTCTGCTAAAGCAACAACAACAACAACAACAACCAGATTAAAACAAACACCACCACCACCATCACTAACAAAAAACAACAACAACAACAAGACTAAAAACAAACAAACAAAGAAACAAACACCACCACCACCATCACCGCTAACACCACTACAACAACCACAAACAACAACTACTAGTCCTGCTAAGTACTACTGCCATCAATAATGCTGAGGTACAACAGGAAGACATCAGAAATTAGAAAATAATAACATCAGTTGACACACACACACACACACACACACACACACACACACACACACACACACACACACACACACACACACAGTCCTAAAGAGAAGCAAGAGGCCTGAGGGATGAGGAAAATGAAAACGTCCCACATCAAGCTTCACTTAACTCAATGTTTAAGGTAAAAGTGTACAAACATTTACTTGACAGGATCAACATAGAGCTTCATTAATTCATTCAGTCTTACGTCAAAACAACGCAGAAATAAAAGTGCTTCGCAAAAAAAAAAAAAAAAAAAACAAGAAAGGAAATTGGAGAAAAAATTAAAATTTAGTCTTTCTTTCTTTTTTCACTGTATCATTATATATACTTTTCACTTCGTTATCTGTATATGCCTTAATTCTTAAAAAGTGTTTTTTTTCTTTACTTTGCGTTGTGCATTCGTCTTTCTCATTTTTAGCTGACTTGTTTTGTCTACTTTTCTGTGCATATGTTTGTGTACCGCGAGAAGGTGGTTGAAGATAAAACCCTTACAAGTTCCCAATCTAGATGTAGTGTAAAATCAAACCAAGGGAAACCGTCGTCTCCACCATACAGAGGTTTTGCGCTGGCCGCTATACGCTACGAAAATCAGACCGTCAGGACACGTTATTTTGTAGTTTACTGACTCAGGTTAATTGCAAACGTTGTTGGCCAAATCTAAAGCAGCTCAAAATATTTATCAAGAAGTCTCTCAGCATGAATGACATTAGCAGTTTACAAACATACATTTTTTTTCATAACATTTTCCTGCACAACCGAAAACACAAGAGATAATTCATCGTTTTCCATGTTAAATGTGTGTAGGGATAAAAGTGTGACCACAGATTTGTCTAGTGTATCTCAGAGAATCAAATGTCAAAAGGAGGAACTTGTAGTGAAAGGCATGAAAAACTAAATTCGATGTTTGGTGCGTGGTAGGCCAGACTCATCCAGCCAACAAGGGTTCGCGGCGTCCTCCTCCCTCATAACACTAAACCTCAACTTTCAGCATCAAAACAAACTTGGGAGAGGCAGTGTGCACCTCAACTCTCCTTTGGCTGCGGCAGACTGCCCCATCCTCTCGCTTGTTAGTGTACCACGACAGACACACACACACACACACACACACACACACACACACACACACACACACACACACACACACACCGCGTAGTGTAGTTGCTAGCACGCTCGACTCACAATCGAGAGGGCCGGGTTCGAGTCCCGGTAAGCGGCGAGGCAAATGGACAAGCCTCTTAATGTGTGCCCCCTGTTCACCTAGCAGTAAATAGGTACGGGAGGTAACTCGAGGGGTTGTGGCTTCGCTTTCCCGGTGTGTGTTGTGTGTTGATGTGGTCTCAGTCCTATCCGAAGATCGGTCTATGAGCTCTGAGCTCGCTCCGTAATGGGAAAGACTGGCTGGGTGACCAGCAGGCGACCGAGGTGAATTACACACACACACACACACACACACACACACACACACACACACACACACACACACACACACACACACACCAGCACATCTTTGCTTCATATTATTCTTCGTCGACGTTGAATACGATATAGTAAGGGAGATGATAGTAGTCGTAGTGGTGATGATGGTGTTAGGGTGTTGGTAGTGGAGGTGGTGAAGGTAACAGCATCTGTCATGGAACAATCCAGGTATTAATATGATTAATATGGTAATACTATATCAAGATTGATATGGTTTCAATTTCACCGACGCTGACTAACTAAAACAACAAATTTGGAAATACGACTTACACATGTGTTGGTATGTATCTGCTGAAGCCTTTCATTATTATATTGACGAAATAGTTTTACAATCACTGTGAACGTTGGGCAATGGCTGCTGATTTAGTTTCAACATGAAAGAGTAAAGGGAAGCAAAAAATAGTCTTGATCGCTACAGATGTCCAAACCTGCTTGTCACGCATACTGACAGACTACTTAGGAATATATCTGTGAACTGGTGTGTGTCTATGCAGAAATACTAAATAAAAACCTGATGGAAGAGAGGGAGGGTTGAACGTGTTTATACTTTTGTCCAAAAGAAGAGGCACGCAGGAAATAGAGGACGTTTTGAGAGTTACGTTTCGCATTAAAACTTACTATGAGGAATATAATCGAATAATGATCCCCAACAAAAAAGAGAGAAAGTGTTCTAGAGGGAACGAAGGAATGTTATCCCGCCCGGAAGATCATGGGCGTAGAGGAGGAGAGAAGTGAACTTGTCCGATTTTATACGCGGAAAGAATAGCGGGCTGCTAGGAGTCGGGAAACTTAAGAGAAGCATAGTTTCCTGCAACTTCTTTTGACAACCTGCAAGACCTTAAATCCAGGGAACACAACAGCGTCACTTGCCGGAATGGAAAACAAGAAGACACGGTGAGAAAAAGTAAAAGAATGTGGTGGGTGAGGAAATGGATTTAGGAAGACGATGTGTAAAAGTTTCAAGACTAGAGGCGAACGAAAGAAGGAGAAAAAGATGAAGAGTAAAAAGTGGAAGATACTTTGAATGGAAAAGTGATGTGGACAGAATTGTCATTGATGTAAAGAAGAGGGCAGGAGAGGAAGAGAAGAGGTAAAAGGGTCCAGTAAGCACGCTCTCGTAACATAAAGGATATGTAGCTCACTCAGATTAATGCAACACAAGCGTTTTCTGCGTAAAAAGCAATGCACTCAAACACCAAGTCTGCAGGTGATGGAGACGTGTAGGAGAGGATTGCACGCCACTTACTGCACAACGGTTCGGCGAGTGGAGAGACAGATCATAGGATTCTATATTCCTCGTCACTGGTAATCCATTTTGTACACACGACCATTGCCTGTCGAGTCTAGTCGTGACAGGGAATGGCGAAGCGGTGATCCAGAGATGGCGATGGTAACACAAGTGATAGCGAGGCAGCGCTTATAGTATTTCAGCAAATTAGATAATAGAGAGACAATCAAGGCAATGGTTGTATTGGTGACGGATAAGACATGGTTTGTGCCGTGGTGATGTAGAAAGGGCAATGAAGACAGGGTGGAGGTGGTAGCATAGTGGTGATGATAAAATTTTAGAAAAGACATGATAGAGGGAAGATGAGAATAATAGTAGTGTTAGTCATAGTGAGAACATAATTAGGAGACACGATGATGTAGAGAGGACGACAGTGACAGTACAGGGATGGTAGCGTAGCAATGTTAATGGAACGGGAAAATTCATGACAGGAAATGACGACAGTAATAGCAGAGATAGTGTCAATAATGATGGTATAGACAGATGTAGAGAGAAATAGCAACACATTGGTGATGGCATTATAGTAGTAATAATGTCATGGCAAATATCACATGGAAAATTGCTACAGTTGCAGTTATAGTGGAGGTAGCAACACCAGTCGTTATGGTGTTGGTGGTGATGGTGACAAGGTCCGGCGACGCGGTGATATAGAGCAGACAATGACAACAGGACAATGATGGTGGCATGGTAATGACAGTGCTAAGTAGACATGACGGAGGGTGACGACAGTAATAGTGGCGGTGACAATAGCAGTGATGAGTGGCAGTGTTAGTGAGTGCAGGGCGGTGACGTACAGCGGGCGGTGAGGCAAAGTGATGGTAGTAAGGGTGGAGGGAGGCGAAGCGCTGAGTCAACACGGCAGGTAGGGGCGCTGAACGATGGGGTCACATGACCGTCAGAAAGGGAAGAGTATTATGTCATGAGAGGGCATAAGGATAGGGATGAAGGGAAGCCTCTTGAGGGCAAAGGAGTGAGGGGAGGGTGTCGGCGGTTATAAGGAAGAGTTGTGAGGGTTAGGATGAGGTGCCAGCGGCTTTGTCAGTGACTTGAAATCAATAAGTTGAAAAATATATGTAAGTAGTGATAAGAGACGCAGGGATATGGCTGGGCGTGGACTGAAAGGATAGGATACGGTGAATGTATGCCAGAAGACAGGTGACTTAATTAAAGGGGCATCAGGAAAGACCCACA
The DNA here is from genome assembly GCF_017591435.1 of Portunus trituberculatus. NCBI lineage: Eukaryota > Metazoa > Arthropoda > Malacostraca > Decapoda > Portunidae > Portunus > Portunus trituberculatus. The sequence goes on from NC_059298.1 coordinate 8,981,039, forward strand.
TTGACAAGAGAAAAATTTCGTCCTTGTGTGTGTTCGTGTGGGAGTTTTCAAGCTTTTTTTTTCAAAATCTTCAATTATATAATAATGAAGTTGATGGAAAATTTATAGATATTATTATAATCAGTATAATAGTGATACAGATTGTAGAGGTCAGTTTCATGCTTAACTATTGTTCTATGTAACTACAGAAAAGACGGCTGCTCTCGCCTGAATGAAGCCCTGGAGGAGAGTTACTTTTTTCTCTTTTTTTCAGCAGCAGCAGGAGAAGGAAGGTGATAAGCGAGACAACTAAAAGCCACTTAAGTACACTTGTTAGGGTTCATACTTCTTGTAAGCTGCTGATATAGGTTTTGAGGTAAAGGCATATATATATATATATATATATATATATATATATATATATATATATATATATATATATATATATATATATATATATATATATATATATATATATATATATATAACAAAAGTGGTAATAGCAAATGATAATAATAATCATAATAGTAAGAAGAATGAGAATAACAACAAGAATGATGATAAGGAAGGAATAACAACAGTCTATAATACTAATGATGTGTACAAGAGATGTTTATACCAAAATAAACATAAAACATCATTAGTATTATAGACTCATGCTATTTCTCCCTTTCTTGCCTGAGTGTATAATGATTCATCTTCTTTCATTGCTTTTTTCGTTTTATTTTTGAATATCGCTCCGACTAACGCAAATAATTCTTATATAACATGGCATATAACACTATAATAACTCTCTCTCTCTCTCTCTCTCTCTCTCTCTCTCTCTCTCTCTCTCTCTCTCTCTCTCTCTTTCCACTTCATCAGGTTTTGCTACACTAAGCCTCCTTCACTTACTTGTATCATTTTATCACCTCATACACACATTTCCTTCACCTTTCCCTCTCCCTTTCATGTGCTGATTCACCTCACGTCTCATTAACTCCACCTGCTTCCCACCACTCCTTTAATTCCTGCATCCCCCTACTCTCATTACGGTTCACTTAATCTTCCTTGTAATAATCTGCTCCCTCATCTCTCTCTCTCTCTCTCTCTCTCTCATTGTAGCGTCTTTAATAAATCAATTACGTAAACGATTAATGATGAAACCCAAGTAGCGAAGGGCTTTGTTGCATATAATACTAGATAAGCTTGATTTCAATAGATAAGCGAAAATTGTTAAATACCATAAGACTTCCTGAAGCACAAAGGAAACTGACAAGAAAATAACTTTAGGTATGAGGCAATGAAAGAAAATATAAAGCCTTAAACAACTAAGGAAGTGCACCAACTCAAGGGAGATGAGACCCAAAAAGGCAGAAAGGAAGGAAAGTAAGAAGGATATGAACAAATATGATTGAATATACCGTACATAGTTAAGTTCCTTCAGGTAAAATTCCCCCATTCGAACATTCCGCCCATAAGACTTCCCCTAAAATAATTCCTACAGTGATAAATTAGGTTAAGTCAGGTTAGGTTAGGGGAGTTTACTGGGGAAGAAATTACTTGGAGAATTTTTTTTTATTTTCTACGGAGGATTTTTTTTGAGTGGAATTTATATATAGGCGAATAAAAAGGGCGGGGATGTTTTGCTTGCTTTCCTCCCAGGCCTCTGCCATCGAGCCCTGGCCTATCTTTCGCTCCTCTGCTGATGTGTCTAATTTTCTTGACATATGATGGTGAAAGGTGGGAAAAGTGCGCGTTTTAATGCTCATTCTAGCGCTTGTTCTCGATAGCACAACGTTCATTCATTAATGCATATAAAGAAGAAATCAGGAAATCGAAAAAAACAAAGATTCCAATAGAATATTTTGTTAGACGTTGAACAGGATTACGTAACCCCTTTTCCTTCCTCTATCTCTCTTACTGCTTTCGGTTTTCCCCTCGTCTCCTCTTTCCCTCCTCTCCCTCCCGGGCTCTCTCACATTTCCACCCGCAACCCTCATCGGCCACAGACGCGACCCATCCATCATTTCTCGCTGAATTCCTTAATAGATCCATTTAGGATAAGAGACTCGGCCAGTTTGGATTCCTCCCGAGTGTGAAATTGGTTAGAGTCGCGGCCAGTGGTGGTGCGCTGTGTGAGGAGCAGGCCCTCCTGCACTGCCGGGCATCCTTATTTTCGTGACTTTGCCTTTTCTTCCTACCAATGAAGTCTAAGGCATGCTCGTACCCTGGCACGTGTTTCCGCATCTTACTTTGACTACTCTTAATGTTTTTAGTGGAAGGAAATCCTTTGCAAGGTTGTTTTTATGACTCAGTAGTTGTGTCAACAATGGAGAAAACACTCATGAGAATTTGACCATTAATTATTGCGACTTTTTAATATAAAACTAATAAAAGCTCATAGGTTTTAAGATTACGGATCTCTCTCTCTCTCTCTCTCTCTCTCTCTCTCTCTCTCTCTCTCTCTCTCCCCTTGAAGAGAATACATCTTGTGTCAAGGGAACTCGTGTGTTTACAACGTACGCGTAAGTGAGTCGCGTAGTTTCTGGGAGCATCTAAATTGCACCTGATGTCACGGCGCGTATTTCATGTGTTCAAATTAAATGGTAATCGGCCTCGTGCTGCACTGTACAGCGTGTTATATATGTGTTTATGTATGTGCGTGTTTGCTCTGCCGCACTGGCTGGCTGTCTGTCTCCTCGTGACTCGCGGTCGTTTGTCGCCACACTTGACACGCCTCTTAATGAAGACACTCAGCGCTGAAAGACTATCATCATGATCAAAACAAACTGAGAGCGACACGTCCGTTCAGCCGGAGGGGAGGCGGGCGGACGACAGACGGGCGTTGCAACAATCCCATCTCAATTGCTGTAAATTCTGTCGCGGTCTTCCCAGCTATTAAAGCCCATGTCCCACTCCCGCCTCGGTCACCGCTGACCATGCTGACCACACGCCGCTCCCGCCCCTCGGAACACACGAGAATTTTGTCAAGGAGTATCATCTTTCATGAGGACTTATGGCCGATACGTTAAGGTTGAGTTTATAAAGCCGTGACCGAGTGTATGGTGGTTTTAGCAAGACAGTTACCGGTGAGATTAATTGAACTTTATGGGTTTCAAATATAAGAGAACTAAAGACTGATTAAGGTTGATGCACGCATCTTCCTATCATCGTCTATCCCATCAATTTATTTCTAGTCATCACACAACAGATCAGACTAAAAACTTGGAGTTATTCGTAGGCATCTCGCCACGTACGTGCTACATTCTCACAGTTTGAGCTGGGGAGATTTATGGCTCAGTCTTCCTGTCTCAAGCAGTTTTTGTACGCCGACACTCCTGCTCCGTGTCAGGAAATTGGTGAGACAAGAGTAGTTTATTTCAATTAAAGCAAAAGTATCCCAGTGATGTGTCCTCAAAATGAACCAGCACAGCACGCAGCATGAGCAGAACTAAGGCCGCGGTGTGATGGTAGGCAGACAGACAGACAGACAGGCAGACAGATAGAAATACGGCCGCGTCACTCAGTTCCCTCTATAACACTATCGCTTGTTATAGTAGTTTAATTAAAAAAATAGCTCATGTTGCAATTAAATCATACCTTTGACTGCGGTTCTGTGTAAAAGCTAAATATGCAAATAAAGGAATAAAATAAAGTGTGGCGGTGGCGAGCATGTGGTCCATAATATGATGAAATAAATCCCATAGTTGCCTTTGCCATCGTTGCCTGCGTCGCTTTTGCCGCTGCTGCTACCAAACGGCCAGCCAAATAAAGTAAAAAATGCAAATGAAACAACAGTGGTGAATATATACTGAACGATCAAAGCAAACTAAGTTTTTCTATTAACTTGTTTTTGTTGTTACGATCCACACTCACCCGGTTATCCCTACCCTCTCAATGACTCGGTGACTGCCAATCTATTGCAGCTAAAACAACTTTAACTTTGATATTATAACTTTTCTGGCTTTTTTCTAATTTTTATCTATTATTTTTATTTTGTGATTTTGATTATCACTAATCAGGCATACAATTTTTAAGAATTTTTGGATTGGTGGTATGACAGAGAGAGATAAGTTAAAAGTTACAAAAATGTATGGAAACCCAAGTGCGTAGAAGCTGCCGGCTAATGCTGACAGGAACGGCGGCGACATCATAACGTACTACAACAGTACACCGTGTGAGCCACAGCTGAAACAGCTGCAGTATCACCACCTGCCAGCTGGTGCTCGTACAGAGAAATCACATTTATCAGAAAACAATCATGTCTCTGAGAGTGTTCATTACCATAACGCGCCACCGCTCCATTTCGCAACTAGTAGTCACTTAACATGCATACACACATACCTGGCGCCATCCGACTCCTTGTCCCTCCACTCAGCTCATCACGCATTGCACCACACCACCACTGCTTCAACTCCAGTAGCTACCACGACACTTTCATCACAGCAACACATGCTTGAAGTTTCTGTTACGAGGTCAATCTCCTTTTTGCTCTGATGATAAAAGTGACCCAAGCTCTACAAAAACATGTACTGAACGTAATTCACGACATGCAGTCAACAATAGAATACAAACAGATTCGGATTATTGTTGCAGCATTTTCTTGTGTATGACATACAACAAATACGAGAAAAAATATAGTTTACACACACACACACACACACACACACACACACACACACACACACACACACACACACACACACTGTTCCTACTACTACTACTACTACTACTACTACTACTACTACTACTACTACTACTACTACTTCTACTACTACCACTACTACTACTGTAATACTAATAGTATTATTATTATATTATTCTACTACTATTATTATTGTTATACTAATAGTATTATCATTGTTATTCTTATTATTTTCTATTGATCCAAAATGCTGAATAACTATTTGTTTCCGTTTAATAATGTTTCTTATGAAGATTTGTTAGTCATTTTAAACCCCAGTGCAGTACTCGGACAAGAAGTCAATGATCCCTTTAACCCATTAAGTGTGGAAGACAACAATTATAATAATGATCTTGATGTTAACCAGTTCTATATAAGGTCCAGGCATATTAACTTTCCTATGTCAGAGTATGCTTTTCTCTCAGATTTTTCTTCTTTATGTAACAAAGGTGATTTTAATCTATTAACACTGAATATTAAATCTATTTCCACCAATTTACAATATTTTAAAGACACACTACTATCTGACATTATGATTTACGACGTGCTTGCTTTCACAGAAACGAGGCTTGATGCAAGTATTTCTCCCTTGTATACCTTGCCAGCGTATGAAATGTTCACTAATGACAGGAACAGGTATGGTGGCGGTGTGGCCGTTTATGTCTCCAACAGGTATACAAGTTACAAGGTATCCGAATATAATCGGATAGAAACATTTATTGAAAGTATGGGAGTGGAAATAAATTTGATGATAAAATTTTTTATGTATATGTATATATAGGCCTCCTCAAAGTAATGTAAACCATTTCTTTAATGCTCTAAATGAAATGTTAACTATTACCAGAGATAGAAATTACAATGAAATCTTTATTCTTGGAGATTTAAATCTAAATTTGTTGCAACGTAACGATAATAACATACAGGATCTTATTAACTTAATGCATACATATTCCGTTTCCACTCACAATCCTGCCAACACGAGTTGCGGCTACGTCTGCCACCCTTATTGACCACATTTGGTCCACATGCATTGAGAGAAATGTAGGGAATTATGTAATAAAAACCGACATCACTGATCATTTCCCAGTTGTTTCTTTATTTAAATGTAATAATCCTCCGTCACCTCCCACATTTGTAACGAAAAGAACTTTCACTCAGGAAGCCTTGCACACATTCAAAACTGCTCTTTCTCAAGTAAATTGGTGTGATATCATAAACTGTACATTCCCTAATAATCTATTTTATAACAAATTCAAAATAATTTTTGATAAGTGTTTCCCAGAGAGAATAATCAAAGTAAATACCCAGAATAACAGCAGTCCACATATTACTCCAGCACTAAAGAAAAGCATTAGAGAAAAACAGACTCGAAAAATTAGCACATAAATGGCCATTAACTTTCCGAGAACAATACAGAATATACAGAAATAGACTTACATCTCTTTTAAAAGAAGCAAAGAAGAAGTATTATCAAGACCAACTAGCAGCTAACCAAGGCAACCCAAAGTCCCACTGGAAGTCAATAAACAACATACTAGGTAAATCTGCAAGAAATAAAACCATTAAAATTGAGCTGAAACCTACTTGTAGCAACACTGCAGACGCATTTAATGCACACTTTCTGAAAGCAGGTGAGCAAGCGACAGATGATATTGGCAACGAATTCTTAGGCTTTTTACACAGTTCACCCAATTTTTCTATGTATTTATATCCTGCTACAGACTTGGAAATTGTGAAATGTATTAAATCATTTAAAACTTTTTCTTCCGGATATGATAATATTTCTCCAGCTTTTTTGAAAAATGTAGCTAACGAAATAGCCACTCCATTAACTCACATAGTGAACCTAACATTAAAATCTGGCGTTTTTCCTGATGCACTAAAAAAAACCCAAAATCGTACCTATACTTAAATCGGGTAATAGATCTGATATTAAAAGTTACCGACCTATTTCAGTTCTCCCAGCCTTTAGTAAAGTTTTTGAAAAATTTGTCACTTCCCGTCTTGTTAATTTTTTTGAAAATAATAAACTACTTACAGACTCTCAACATGGATTCAGAGCAGGTCGTTCCACAGAAACAGCTATCTTACAATTCACGTCTAATGTATATAAATATCTAGAGAAAACATTATCTAATTGGAGTATTCTTGGACTTATCAAAAGCATTCGATACATTGAGTCACAAAATTCTCTTGAAAAAGCTTAGTCATTATGGTGTTAGAGGCGTTCCCTTAAAACTATTTCAAAGTTATTTAACCAATAGATCACAAGCTGTGTACTGCAATTCAACATATTCCTCTTTCAGTGTTGTCAATAAGGGCGTACCACAAGGGTCAATACTCGGACCGATTCTTTTTCTCATCTATATAAACAACATTGTCAATGTAAGCTCTAAATTTAAGTACACCATTTATGCTGATGACACAAGTTTGATTGTCTTCGCCAAATTTATCTATCCTTAGCTTATCCATACTTACTTTATTGTTCATCTGTTTGGGGAGGAGTATTTGACACTTTAATGAACAACATTTTTATTACCCAGAAAAAGTTACTACGTGTTATGACCTTCAGTCACTGATATGCCCACACTGATCCCCTATTTAAAGATCTAAAACTCTTAAAATTTCAAGACATTGTCACTTTGCAAACTGTATTTTTTGTCCACAAGTCATTATCCTTCCCACATAATTACAAGAGACTTCCAACGTGTAGCACCAGCCAGGAACACAAGGTATCCCAATAATGTTACCATCCCATTGTGTAGGACATCGCATGCCAAACGGTGTCTTTCCAGTAGAGGAGCCTCTCAGTGAAATCTTCTACCAGAGGATATCAAAAGCACTACATCAAAAACACATTTTAAAATTAAAGCAAAAGAGATGTTCTTTGGAGAAACTTGATAAACATATGTACACTATTTTACTTATTTTATCATTTCATTTTATTTTATTTATTTTTTCTTGTATGCATATGCTATTGTTCATAAATGACGTAATCGCTATTATGATGTATACTTTTTATTTTTTATCTATTTATTTTCTTGTTACGATTGTCGTTTTTATTTTCATAATCTTAACTGTTGTACGTATTTATTACTAGTCATAGATTCCAATTGTACTGTTTGCTAAATCTATTTCCATTGTTCTGCATCTTCTTTACTATGTACTTACTTAAATATTCGTGTCATGATTATTTCTAATTGTACCCTACGAGTATTTGTAGTTATTAATACTGTCATTATTATTATTATTGTTATTGTTATTATTATTATTATTATTATTATTACTACTATTATTATTATTATTATTATTACTATTATTATCAGTATGTTTATTATGGATTAATATATATATATATATATATATATATATATATATATATATATATATATATATATATATATATTTTTTTTTTTTTGCCTATTGTCCTTATTAGTATTTTTTTTGTCTATTGTCCTTATTAGTATTTTTTTTTTTATCGTTATTTTACTTTAGTTAGAATCATTTCCTCCTCTTCTCATTATGACTATTACCTTTACTTTTATTATTTTTTCTTGCTAGTTCTACGATTTTCCTTAATTTCATTTATATTTTTGTTGAATAGATTGTTATTTGCGTAAGGAGGCTTCGTTAGTTTGCTGTTAATTCGCTCTTGTATAACTGTTATATGGTTGTTATCCCGCACGTTAAGAATAAATGAGGTATGATGGTTTGCTGGGTGATGGTATTTACTGTTATTAGTGACGTGTCAGAAGTGTAGTCGAGGGCACCATTGGGAGGGGAAGGCAGTGGGGCATAGTCACCGTTGAGAGGTAGTCGTGTCAGCGGAGCTGTACCCGTTTTGGACCAACATTGGTGTTAATTTGGACTTCCGCCTTTTATTGACCCAACATCAACACTACAATTTTTATTTATTATTTTTATTATGATCATTATTATTATGTTCATTACGATCATTATTATTGTCATTAGTATTTTATTACTAATTTATCATTATTGTCATTATATCTTTAGTATTATATCACTATATTACTATCATAATTGTCATTACTAGTGTTTGCATTTTGTACTGGGCCTCAGCCCCGAACTTCATTGGTGTCATTCTCCTTTAATTTTTGTTTTTCTTTGGGTCTGTAAAAGAGCCTCGGCTCAACAGGCCTTTGTCCACAAATTAATCAATGTTAATGATGTTAAGTTATGTAGTACATATGGGCTAATAAATGTATCAGTATCATTATCTCTCTCTCTCTCTCTCTCTTCCGAAATAGAATCTTCATCACCTCTCCCCCCAAAAAAAGAAAAAAAGAATGGAAAAACTCTCCTCTTCCTCCTCCTCCTCATCCCTTGTAGCAAAAGAAAAAAAATAGAATGATACGCATCACTTGCTGTGTGGGGAGGCGAGGCGAGGCGGGGCCAGGCGGTGGCTAAAGGGCGTCGCTGAGAGTCGATGAAAACGCGGCATCATTAGGGGCGGTTCTTGCAGGTGCCCGAGGGAGTGTTTATATGAGCAGCTGAGCTGGTCATGAGGTGGTGTGGTGCTCTGCTCATTAAGTGCATTGTATTGTGCTGTGCGTTCATTGTAGTGTGTGTGTGTGTGGTATCATGCTACCATGTCTAATTATCATCTATCAATGTTTAGAATTCATATAGTTTTCTTTTGAAAACGATGTATGGAATGCCACATGTTACTGTGTGCGCGTGTGTGTGTGTGTGTGTTTCTTTATGTTCAAAGTATCCAGTCGGGGTTTTTACACATGCATGCAATGAAAATAAATCACGCTTTTCTTTTCGTTATTCTATATATGTAACCTAAAAATAAGTAAACAAAATTGATCAATTTATGTTGATAGCTAATGACAGCTGTGTTAGCAATGACGTGGGAACATGTGACGTAATAATAAATATAAATGTATTATTGTACAAAATAAAGGATAATATTCAGAGCTTCGAGGCGGAACCCAACCTTTACAATCACAATTTTTTATTTCGTTATATACTGTTCGCGTTTTTCCAAAACTGATTCCTTGAGTTTCGACTAACTTTGTCATTATAAGTCAGCAATGTATTTCAGCTGTCATTTTGCGAACCTTTACGTTGTAGTCTTTACAATTCATGAGGTTAACCACGTTAAATCGTCAAACGTAGTAAAAGGAAGCAATGCTTTGTGTTCTGTCTCAGCCCTGCGAGGCCGGGATGTTGTTTTCTGCTAGCACTGATGTTCATGCAAACATTAGTCGCCTGAGGCTAAGCCGGTGGGCGGCGATGACTGTCAGCACAAAACAAGTTGAGCCTCGCGGCGGAATCCAAGGCTTGTGGGTCTGGGATACACTTTCGGCACAGCCACAGTCACCTGAGACTTTAAGTGATAGTGGCGTGGTGTGGGCGCAGGGGTGGGACTCACTACGTGTGGCGGACAGCGCCTTGGGCGGCCGCTTCATAATAATTCATGGTCTGAGGGATTTTGGCGTCGGTGGTGGGTCTTCTGATGAAGAAAATTCTAATCAAGAAACAAATATTATCACAGCTGTCGACAGCAGCAGAATTTGATATGACACTAATCTTTTCAATATGAATTGTAAGTGATGTCAGCAGCTGACCACTTCTTGTTCTCAGCTCTGAATGCACCTACGTGAAGGAAGGAGTAGCGTGGTGGTTCTGGTAAAGGCAGACGAGAAAAACAATGGTTGTCTCATCAATTTTCCAGCGCGCATTGTGGTGTAAGGCAGTGATGCCCCTCACCGAGCCGCGCCAAGGGACGGGTACGGGCAATTAGCCCCCACAGGCAGGTAGCTGAGAGCAAAAAGGGAATGATGTGTGTTGGGTAGCTATCTCACTGGTTATGTTTTATGATGACATCGCAGTGAAACAAAAATGTAACGCTCAACACAAAATAACACTATAAATATTTACGGTTGTGTTTTAATACCATGGCATCCAAAACAAACGATGTAAGAGAAGTAAATGAAGGAAACTTTAGATCCAGGCAAAGTAAATGATGTTATCTATGCAACAAAGGTTATCAAGATATGAGGCAACGCGTCTAGATGAGAAATACCTCGCACCCTCAAGAAAGAGGCAGCCAAATAAATAATAACACACCACATAAAAAATAATTATATATATATATATATATATATATATATATATATATATATATATATATATATATATATATATATATATATATATATATATATATATATATATATATATATATATATATATATATATATATATATATATATATATATATATATATATATATATATATATATATATATATATATATATATATATATATATAGAGAGATAGAGAGAGAGAGAGAGAGAGAGAGAGAGAGAGAGAGAGAGAGAGAGAGAGAGAGAGAGAGAGAGAGAGAGAGAGAGAGAGAGAGAGAGAGAGAGAGAGAGAGAGAGAGAGAGAGAGAATGTGGCGTTAGAGGTAAAGAACGCGTGACAGCCTCCACATGAATATGCCAAATGCAGCTTTCAGTCGTCCTCGGAGTGTGTGGCAAACAGCGTGTTAAGAGAGGCGCTCCTCCGTCCTGCCAATGTGCACAGCGAGGCGGAGTGCATCGCTGTGTATCATCAGGGGAGGCTGGGCTGGGATATGCAGATGAGTCGTCAGCGCTTCGAGTCCTCTGTCGTGCCCCACCCACCTTTCACCCTCCCTCCACACAGCCTGCCAACCAACTATCGCATATACATAAGCTTTCTGTGTGTGTGAGTGTGTGTCATTGCTGTCTGAATGGTGATGTCAAAGAGCAAAGCAAGCTTTTCATCAGCAGTGCAAAGTAAGGCCAGAGAAACAGTTCTGTAATCCAGCATCGTCGTCGTCTCCAACGCTCCCTACACCAGTTAAATACGTAATCCATCCAAATAAAATATAACTTCAAGAGAACAAAGAAAAAAAAAGTAAAAGTCGGGGAAAAAATAGACGAGCATTTGCCACGTTTGGGAGACTACTGATGCGGCACGAGTAAAGCTGAGAGGACCAGTCGCTGTTGGTTGTTAGTGCTCGTCCTGTCCCAGCCTGCAGCCCGCTCCGCCCACCTGCCCGACCGATAACCCGTCTGCCGACCCGCCCGCCCAGCCTCGTCTCCTATTACCCACCATGAGCGCGGTCGATGCTTGTGACCGGGCGTTGGTTTTGTCATTCCTGTGCCATGACGGGAAAAAAATATGGATGTAGAGGGAGATGGAGGAAAAATATTAAAATCGTTTATGTGGTTGTGTAGAGTTCCTTCTCCTCTTCCTAGCTCTTTCAATTCTCTGGGCTCCTTCATCTAACAGAGAAGTTGAAGCAATCTTGTCCAAACTTAAAACAACATAATCTCGCTCGGAACCTTGACTGCCCAACGTACTCTAATTTAACACACTGGAGCGTAATGTAACTTTCTGCATGGCGTGACGCACTTCTATTCGCTACATCCTCCTCCTCCTTCTCCATTCATTCATTCCACACTGGGATTTTTCAACTACAACTAAATTTTGCGAGCGCGATTTTTTCTTCCTTGCTATTTTTATCTTCACTGCCTCTAACGCACTTCCAGCGGGTGAGTAACAGCGCTAAATTAAGAAACGAAAGAGAAAACGTCCAGGAATGCATTTTCGAGTATGTATAGTGTAATCTAACTCTTTTCATTGCCCGACAAATGCGAAATGGAACTCTTGGATCATTTGCCCTGAGGAGGAACTATGGTCACAGCGGGTTGGGGTGATCCCCTGGGAAGCAGAACAGACACCTTACTGGGACTTCCACGCATCGCTCAGCCCTATTTATCAGACAGGAGGAACACACCGCAGTCAGGCCAGAACAGTGAACAAATTCCTACACTTTTATCACACGAGGTACGACATTCCACACAACCGGTCTCCCCCCACATCTTTATTTTATTTTTCATGGTTTTTTTTTTCCACTCCTTGTAGGTAGGGATGAGGAAGGCGGTCAAAGATGGGGACTGCGATAGAAGCTCTAGGCTCTTGTGACGGGCATCGCACAGACCCCGAGCCAGATCCTGCAGCCTCATCTTACAGGAATTTTGTCGATGAGTTTCGTTTTCTACGCTCTTTCAACCTCTCATTAGGAATCCGTCGGCGTGCTTTCATTTCCAGCATTCACTGTCTCTGTATACTCCAGCGGCGGGCAGTGATTGGATTAAATGACTATGTGCCGTAGTTCTTTTCCTCTCTATTTTTTTGCTCTTTCATATCCTGCATTGGTGTTCTTTATGTGCCTGGGCTGTATAGTCTCTTCCAGCTCTGATATATATATATATATATATATATATATATATATATATATATATATATATATATATATATATTTTTTTTTTTTTTTATCCTCTGCAATATTCTCATTTGGTTCGTATCTTATCTTACTGAAGTCGAACTATTCTTTTATCGTATTACTTAGTTCAGTTTTCATATTGTTTCTTCCATTTTCTGCTGCTCTGTATTCGCCAAGCATCTGCCTCACTTGTGCTTCAGTCTTTTGATAACTTCTCTGCTCTTACGATCTCATTCCGAGGGTGAATCAGCCATTACTTCCAGACGACTTAATGAAACTATACGGCGTGGAGTGTTGATGACAGGGGAAGGTGACAGGAAAATGACAGAAAGATAAAGATAACAAGACAATCCCGAGAGGTGTGAGTGGTGGTGGTGGTGGTGATGGTGGTGCTGCCGCAGACCTCCTTGCACTGACCATGAAACTCTACTAAAGGGAATGAGAAAGACACAATTCTTAAATATCCGGAACAACTCCTACGCCCGAGAACAACCACTGGTGGAGCTGATGACATTTGTCGTGAACCGATTTGAATACTGACTCACATAAAAAAAAAAAAAAAAAAAAACTGAAACTAAAGAAATTTATCCTCGCACACGAAAATTTCCTTCAGATATTTTTTCTTACATCTCCCTCGTCAGCGTGAGACGCCCAGCGAGTGAGCAAGGCCAGCCCAGCCGCCGGCCGGAATCTAATCCTTTAATCTGGGCGCGTACGTTCTCTACCCGCTTAAAGGGGATGCGGCGCGATGAATTTCTCTCCGGCGGGATCCTGAGAGGACCGGCATAGCGGAAGGTGAAGGGGAAGGGGAAGGAGAAGGGGAAGGGGAAGGGGAAGGACGGATGATATCGGGAAGGTGGGGAAGCACGAGGGGAGGGACGGACGGCGAGGTTGAAGGTTGGATGATTTAAGGCTGTGTTAGGAAGCTGCGAAGCGGGCAGGGCTCTGACTCTCTCAAGATTATAAATATTTTTGTTCAGGTGAAAAGTGAATAAAGAATCACCGATATGAATTATTTAGTCGTAAAAATTGAAACGCAACAAAGATTGTTTTCACGATTAACAACATTTAAAATAAGCTTCACGTCGAGACTAAATCATTCAGTTCTCTGGCTCAAACAAGGAAGATAGGCCCCTCACTGTGTCTCTAATACTCAGAGGCTCGACAGTGCAAGCAAAGCATGTCTTACTATAGAGGTTGGTGCATGTGAGACTAGAATTGCATGCGTCGTAGTCCTCATGAAAGTCTCTTTCTGCCCAGGCTATCGCCGCGAGGTGTGTAGGAGTGACCGCTTACTCAAACGAGTCTCTGGAGGGAACAGTTTCTATTCGCTCTGGATTTGCGCCTTTGGTATTTACGGCTTTTCGTTTTGAAAACTGAGATGAGAGAGTTGCGTGCCCTCAGGGAGTAAAGGCAGCGCGGCTCTGGTGAATTATGATACAGGGACGGATCTGATACGTATAAAAGTATAAAGCCTTTAAAATTAACGTTCACGTCATACGACCGGCTGAATGACGGAAACAAGAGACGATAATACGAAACTGACTTCATAAATAAAACGAGTCGACTTTCGCTGAGATTCAGCTTCAGTGTGACGTTGAAACAACATCGCATATCACTCTGAACTGTGTTGCTCATGGAATTCCAGACCAGGAGGAGATATTCAACACACACGATACTGGATGTCCAGGAAACAAAGACTCGTGCCACAGTTCCTCCTGATTCATTTTACACTCTTAAACAACCCATGTGTATTATTATCACAGCTGCTGCTACTTCTACTGCTATATCCACTATCATAACTGTTATTGCTGTTACAACTAATGTCTTACACACACATCCTCATATACACCTAACAACCCACCCACCCACATGAAAAGTTCGTCAATAAATCTTAATAGCCTTTCAGCACGAGAAGAGGTAAGTCACTTCATTACTTTATTGACACTGAGGAGTTTCCAGAAAAGCTGTATACGTGCCACAATACAGCGAACCAAGTTCCCTTCCTTACTCTCATGCCATTTCGCAAAACAGTGAGGAACGGAGGCAGTGGCATGTGCCTTCTACAAGCCACCCCTATACTATGGGCGTGAGGAGGATAATTGAGGAAACAGGTGATACGGCTGTTCCCGTCCGGTGGTGGTAGGGCAGGGGTGACGGTCTGACAGGTGTAATGAGAATACGAGGAAACAAGGAACAAAACAAAAAACCGCAACACTGAGGGAATAGGTTTAATATGTCAAAGTTAGACGAAAGCCAGAAATTATAAAAGGAAGAAGGTTTAGGCGAATGGGGTGAGAACACAGATGGAGGGGGCGTGGTGGAGAAATGGCAAGAAAGAAGGGGTGAGGCGGCAGGAAGTGGCGGTCGGTGGAGGGTTATGGGACATGGTTTGGGCGTCAACCTCCCTCCCTTCCCTCCTTTCCTTCCTCACACCACCTCCATCCTTCAGTTGTACGTGATGTCAGGGTCCTTCACCTTGCCATAAATAACACCTCTCCACCTTCATCTCACACGCAACAATCACCAACCACACCCGCACTCTGTCCACCTACCTATCCACCAACCCAGCCGCTCAGCCAAAAGTAACACTCAACGCGTAAACAAATATCCGAGGACCGCCAAAACAACCCTCGTATGTGACGCTCTTAATCAAAAGCCGAGTGTGAGTGACCGAACGTGTAAAACTATTAAAATGTCCCTCTCGTGATGATGATAGCTACTGAATTTTACGAGGAGAAACTTCTGTGGATGATGTGATTTTTATCCGCACCGTTTTATGTATTTGGAAAGTGAATATTCCCCTCATTTTTTCATCGCTTCCCCTCCATCCCCCGTTCTCTCTTTCTCTCTCGTTGCAGATCTATTCGATAATTCATTTTACGAGGACGTGGGAGCGACGCGGTGCACTCGGGGAAGTAAGGCGAGGTAAATACCGGAGGATGAAGGGGTGAGCCGTAAAGGTAAAGGTAGATGGGGTTACAGGTCAAGGAAAATAAAAGCTACGAACAAAAGGGATACGATGCTACGGACCACAAGGGTACAAAGCGCTGGCGTGGGTGAGAGCAGAGCCGAGGACTAGGAGTTATAGATGAAAGGGATTAAATATGAGTATACAGGGCGTTATAAGCTAATGGGGGGTGTGGCTACGGGATTATGGAAGGGGAAGGGACTGACGGCCAAAGATAGCTACAGCAAGTATTACAGATAAAAAAAAAAGTGTAAGAGATTGAAGGTCACGAGGAAAAGGGGACTCAAATGGGAAAGTTGATAGAATGATTAGTAAATTTAAGGTGTCACAATGAAAAGGTGACATGGATCCGTGTGGGAAAGACGCAGTAGACGCAGGTCACAAACAAGACGAGTGGTGATGCGCGGGAAATCTCAGGGATGAATGGTGCCTGGCGGGTGATGCTTTTGTGGGGCAGGAGGCGGGGCGGTAGTGGACAAAAATGAGCAAGTGATGAAGGTGCGAGGGAAGCGGACTAGGAGGGATGTGGAGAGAGGATGTATATGAGAAGTAAGTATTGTGACAGACAGACAGACACAGATACACACACACCCACACACGCACAAACATATCACAATATGAACATCAACAACAACGAAAAGAAAAACAAAAAAAGTACTGAAAAAAGTCACAAGAGAAAAGCATAAAAAAAAATTAAATTCACGCACTTGAACTTGTAACACACACACACACACACACACACACACACACACACACACACACACACACACACACCCGCTGGTGGTGTCGTGAGGGCCTGAGTGCACGGGGCATTAGGGTTCATTAATATTAATCTTGGCAGCATGTCCGCTATTAGGGCGGGCACGCCACTCACTCCCCGCGGCGGGTGGAGGCTCACGGTCCCCGTAAATCAGGTGCAGCTTCGCGTTCCGACTTGCGTGGAAATGTGCTGGCGGTTATTTGAATCCATGCGCCTTTCCCTTTCCCTCTTTCTCTGCCTTTCCTCTTCCCTGGTGCAGGATATTTAGTTACGGAAGACTTACAACTCGCTTTAATGCAACGAGATAGTGGCCATTAACACCGCTCCGGAGGCTCCCCACGCCGCCGCTGTTCTCGTCCGTAAAATAACAAGTTTCTGCCACACTGAGGGATGGGGACGTCAAACACTGGTCAGGAAATATAATTTGCACCTCAAAGGAACCCGAGGGAGGTGTGGAACTTGTCGGCGCTTGACAGTAACTTATTTCACGGCGAGGCAAGAGAGGTTTTACTGACCTGCCTGCCTGCCTGCCTGCCTGCCTGCCTCTCTTTGCCTTCCTCCCTTGCTTCCTAACACTGTGTATGAAGGGAATTTACGAGCTAATACACGCACTGCTCCTAATTGGTGTCCCTTACTTGTCCGGACACTGGTGAGCGCTGTGTGGCGGGCCGGAGTTCCTGTCTACGGTTTGCTCGCAGCTTGTTTCCCCTTCATCAAGACACAAAGTAACTGCTATACACTCGCAATTAGTTTAATCAAATGGTAACTCATCGAAGTGTAATTTGCATGATTAAAGTGCTTTGCAAGGCACGCCTAAAGGAGAGATAAGGGAGGAACTACTCATTACTTTCAAATCAGTTTGATTCACTGGGCCCCATCAGTCCACAATCAGTCCAGTCCCCGTGTAGAACGAGGCGGTCTTTATTTATTTATTCTTTTTTTTTTTAACGCGTGAAGGACGAGTGTATATAGATTAGTTAAAAAAAAATACATGTTCAACCTTCACTTCCTATGAAATGAAATTTGTTAGCCTGTGGAATAGTTTAAGTCAAAGGAAATATTATATATATATATATATATATATATATATATATATATATATATATATATATATATATATATATATATATATATATATATATATATATATATATATATATATATATGACAGATGTATGAGAGAGAGAGAGAGAGAGAGAGAGAGAGAGAGAGAGAGAGAGAGAGAGAGAGAGAGAGAGAGAGAGAGAGAGAGAGAGAGAGAGAGAGAGAGAGAGAGAGAGAGAGAGAGAGAGAGAGAGAGAGAGAGAGAGAGACGATATTGGTCTTGCATTAGTAATCAAGACAGAGTGAGGGTGTGAACAAACAAAAAGTTTAGTGTTGCGAGGAATTGTTAGTTTTAATTCAGTCTGGGAATTGATAGTTACAAGTGCATCAAAGTTGATCCATAAAACTGTCATTCATTGTACTATTTTTGTTACCTCAGTCGGTGCCGTCTTTGCAGACTCATTCCTAATCATATTCCAAACACGATATATTCAATCAATCAATCGGTTGATAAGTCATGCAGTCGCAAGCCTTCTCTTTCCTCTCAGTGCTAGTATTGTTGTCATCTTTCACAGCTTAGAGTATCATTCCTTCTACCAACCC
Source organism: Portunus trituberculatus (assembly GCF_017591435.1). NCBI lineage: Eukaryota > Metazoa > Arthropoda > Malacostraca > Decapoda > Portunidae > Portunus > Portunus trituberculatus. Next base: position 8,999,352 of record NC_059298.1, read on the forward strand.
TTACCCTAAACCACACACAGTTTCACCTGCAGCTAACACCACACCTTACAATCATTCTCACAAACACAGAACCCTCCGCCCAGTCCACAAACACAAACATTTTACATCCGACTCCCTCACAACAATGAGTAAACTTACTTAAGTACAGTTCAGCACAAAAAACTCTTTATGTTTATGTGAACGAAGAACTTTCCTATTCTATAACGATGTTTGTAATGGAGAACATACACACAGAGAAACACAAACACACACACACACACACACACACACACACACACACACACACACACACACATAAGCATAAGCATTTTTCTAAACACGACCCTTTGCCTGGCCTCTCCACACCACACCACTCCACACCACCCAACAAGATCTATAAGGACCAAACAGGCGACCAGGAGACTCGTAAACAAAGGCTGCCACTAAATAACGGCATTTCTGGTACCAATTTTTTTTTTTTTTTTTGCAAGAGTTCGCTCCGCAACCTTTATTTGCTCAACGGGGAACGAAGAGGAGGAAGTTGGGTCTCCATTTTTTTATTTTTCTATTTTATTTTTGCACCTGGTTTTTGAAGGGAAGAGGCTCGAGTATTTTTCTTTAGATGGGAGTGGATGGAAAGGGAAAGGAAGGGAAAAGGGGAGAAAGACTGAGAGAAAACGAGAGAGGATTCGTTGGATATGGGTTTGTGTTGTTCTACAGTTGGGAACAAGAAATGGAATGGAGAGAGAGAGAGAGAGAGAGAGAGAGAGAGAGAGAGAGAGAGAGAGAGAGAGAGAGAGAGAGAGAGAGAGAGAGAGAGAGAGAGAGAGAGAGAGAGAGAGAGAGAGAGAGGTTCCTATAGTCAGTAGTATAAAAAAATTATATAGTTATTTGTAAAGGCGAAGAGAGGCGGGCGTGTGTGTTGTGAAGTTTTGAGGGCTGTATTTTTTCTTTCTCTCTTAGTTAGGGCGGGTTAGGAAAGCCATATTTCTGACTATAGGAGGCAGTAGTTTCCTTGTCTCACCTCTCTTTTTCTCCTACCTATTGCCTCGTTGTTGCTGTGAGAACTAGGGTCTTTATATTAGGTCTCTCTCTCTCTCTCTCTCTCTCTCTCTCTCTCTCTCTCTCTCTCTCTCTCTCTCTCTCTCTCTCTCTCTCTCTCTCTCTCTCTCTCTCTCTCTCTCTCTCTCTCTCTCCCTTTCTTGCTTTGTAGTTCAACACGTACGAGTACACTTTATCGCCATCACTGAGACCCTTTTGAAGTGTTCTTTGCAATTTTTTTTCTCCCTCTCGTTTGTGTATCACTGGCATAATTTTATAAATCGGGTGTATCTTGTAGAATATCTCTCTACTATTACAACATCACTACCACCACCACCACCACCACATACTTCGCCACCGTCACTACTACTTTTGCTACAACAGCAGCAACAGTAACAACCCCCCAAATAAACATGATACAACTATCAGCAAACGTCCCCTCCCCATAAAAAAAGGCAAGAGATATTAGAGATACATGTCTTTTAAACTTTATATGCGAGACAAGGAGGAGAAAAGCAATGTGTCTACATCAAAGAAAACGGAATTTACTTTTGGAATGTGAGAAAGGCAAGCGAAGACTCAAGTGAGAAATAAAACATCAACCTCTTCATCTATGAATGCCAAACGCTCAATATAGAAGCACTACAACTCGATAGAGAATAAATAAACAAACGAACACACTCAAGTGCGCAAAGGAAAGCATATACTGATGTTTAAAACTGGATGACATGCATATAAAAGAAGATTTCACTAGTCTCCTCGTCAAAAATCCTTCCTGTTCCCTTGCTGGTCCCAATCACCCGGCACTCCCCGCTCCCCCACGACCCCCGCTCCTTGAAGCTGACATCTGCCTAAGCCTCTCATGCAAGATTGAGGTCATCGCTCTCAGTGCAACGCTCAAGCAAGCCTCCAGCATACCGGGGTAACTCACTTTTAGTCTTGTTATAATTACGTGGCCCTTTTGCATACGGAAAAGGAGGAGGAAGAGGAGGAGGAGGACGAGGAGGAGGAGGAGGAGGAGGAGGAGGAGGAGGAGGAGGAGGAGGAGGAGGAGGAGGAGGAAGCAAGAGGAAAGAAGACGGAAGAGAGGAGAAAAGAACAAGAGAAAGGTCGAGGTTATTAACGGTGGTAGTAGTAGTAGTAGTAGTAGTAGTAGTAGTAGTAGTAGTAGCAGTATAGTGGTATCGATTGTCGTAGTGATGGTGGTGACGGTGGTGATGGTACGTATTAGTGGCGGCTGCAGGGTAGCGGCAGCAGGAGTAATGGGAATGAAGTATATGGGATGAAATCATGGGTTTGATATAATTTGGGCCAATATTTGTAAATGGCTCATAAAGTCACGAGGTAGTCACTGAGTTACAGAGGCCAAAAGCAATATTCAGAATAATTCAGATCATAACCGATTAAAAGCCAATAATGCCAAATGAGCACCGTACGTGAGGAGAAACAGTTTGCTGACCTTTCGTTAATGTTTTTGTACCTCAAGTATGTGTGTGTGTGTGTGTGTGTGTGTGTGTGTGTGTGTGTGTGTGTGTGTGTGTGTGTGTGTGTGTGTGTGTGTGTGTGTGTGTGTGCGCGCGGGCGCTACAGAGGATCTATTACTTTGTGAAGAATTAACGTGTATTTGCATCCCTTAGATTCCTCTCAACTCATATATATGCAGTGACAGTTCACCCTGTCTGCGGAGACGTATAATTAGGCCATGGCAGGGAACGATGAAAAATTGGGACTAAAGGGAATGAGAGATGAAACGAGAAGGGAAAAATGGAGGAATGGAGGAAAGCAAAGAGGAAAGAATGTCACTAAAGGAGACGAGGGACTGAAAAAACGCTGAGGAGGATGGGAAGGAAGGTATGAGGGTGGATGAGGAAAAGAAAGGCGCCAGTGATTTCTTTTAACAGGTGGTGCATCAGTTCCTCGTAAACAAAACAGTACTCGTCCAACAAAAAGGCATGGGTACTGCTGATGGTGGCGCTGGTGGGGATTCCTGACGGTTCGCTGCTGCCACCACGTGTCACCCATGGCAACTAAAAACACCGCTGTTTAGTCACTACTCTTTGTCATTTCTCCTTCAAGTCTTTTGTCTCTCTATTTCATCACTCTACGCAAAAATACTGCTCGAGTGTTCTGCTGTTACTTTGGTTATTCATATTTATTTTTACAGAAGCCAGAAAGATAATGTGGGCTTGTCGCTTTTCACGCTGTAGCGGTTGTTCACCAGGTACAGAATGGGCGTGGGTGTGAGGCAAGGAGTTGTGACCTTGCAGGAGTGGAAGTCTGTTTATGTGTGTGGTCCTACACCAACAGAAGCCATTAATCCTGCCCTCCTGCCTGCGTGTGTGCATGTGTGCGTATGTGTTTGCTGCAAGACTCTAGGGAATGGTCAGCGCCACACCGTAAAGGATAACAAGTGAATGTTTAAAACTATACACTATACTATGCTGTATACATTGTTCTGACTGAGGTAGCAGAGGGAAATATTTAGCATTCGTTTGCTACTTAAAACAATCCTTGAATTACATCTACATAATGTAAAGTACGTAAGTTATAAAGATTTGAAATACTAAAACACTGAAATACTTTCTCTTCTCCATCCCTCTTCCTTTAGAGGTGTTTTTGCAGGAGGGTTTGGGGTGAGGCGGTCTGGCACAAGGGAGCCGGAAGACCGAGGTCAAAAGAGCCTGAAGGATCCAGAGATTGAGAAAGCGGGCCCGAGATATTAACCCCGCCTCTCGAAGTACTCAAGGGCAGCCCGTCTTTTCTGTTCCTTGCTGATCCTGACCAAGAACAGCCAGGCCTTAGGAGCTGGGTGATCCTGACCTTCAGATACCACACTCAAGTGATTACCTGGGGAGGGTGGTGGTGGAAGGGAAGGGAGCTACATCTCCATAAGGTAAAGACTAAGCGATCCCTGATGCTTGTAGCGAAACTGGTCTTATAGTTCATGGTGTGAGGCCGATCTTTATCCACGGGACGAGGCACTTTGAGAAAATGGCAGCCAAAGAAGGCGGTGCGATTGATGATATAATCCAGACTTGACACCAGTCTAGTAGTTTGGGAATTGCCTGTCCGTGTAACGCTTAGGTAGTTGTCCGCTGTGTCTCGTAGCGTGAAGGATTGCTGGCTGGCAGGTGGTGGTCAGCCGAGAGCACTCCTCTCTTATCAGGGGATGTTGGTTGACGAGATGTGATGACCACCGAGCCGGCGGCTCGGTGGTCATCACACGGAGCGTACTGCTGAGGTAGGATGCACCTCGCTCGCTTCTCTTATGCATGAGTACCTCTTTGATGTTCGTGAAACGTGGTGAGGGTCCAACACATTTCCTCAATTTTGGTTCAGTATGTAATAAAACTAAATCCTTCAGCTACTTCCTTTCCTTCATTCCCGTGTACTTTAAATTCAATTCAATTAATAAATCTTGCTGCCATTAGTAACTATGATAAATATGTGTATATACAAGTCATGATGGAAGGGTTAATGATGGCATTTCTATAAGC
>NC_059298.1:9008868-9123868 GCF_017591435.1 Portunus trituberculatus
AAGCTTGATGATGAAAGAGACGGGGAACGGAGGAGAAAAGAAAACGTGGAAGGATGAGAAGGGGAAGAGACAAGCGAAGAGAATAAGAGAGAGAGAGAGAGAGAGAGAGAGAGAGAGAGAGAGAGAGAGAGAGAGAGAGAGAGAGAGAGAGAGAGAGAGAGAGAGAGAGAGAGATAACTACGGTAGAGGAAAGGGCAAAGGGATAAGAATAGTGAGAATAGAGTGAAAAGAATGGCAATTTACTAAAGTGCAGTAATTCTGTGACGTTTCCTCCTCTACATCACCAGGCACACCATTTTTCCTTCTCTTTGTTTCGTATCTCCTAGCAGAGTAAGAGAATAAAGTCACATTATTTGCCTCCTTCACAGTTCAAGTATAACATATTGTCGGAAAATGACCAACACAACATTTACAATACGAGCACTCAGTTGGCAATTTAAAGCGAGCGTCTCCTGTATCCTGTGAGGAATATTTTTGCATGTATCGAAATATTTGGGAGAAATAATTTTGGATGCCATTCATGCCTGCAATAGTAATGAAAGTTCATGTTTTTTTTTTATCACAGCTCACCTTGTTTTGTGGTACTGCAGCAACTGAACATCATTCAGACGTGATATCCTAAATTCTATTCAACTCCGGAGCTAAAACAGTGCGTAGAACGCCTGCGCTTTCAAACAGTTTTGCTTGCCTTAAACATGTGGGAATAAAACTAATTTGACAAGATTCTATTACACAAAAGTCTTATTAAGACCCCAGAGGATATTTCATTTTAAGTCATGAACTTTGGAATGGAAAGAGAGAGAAAGAAGAAGAAAAAGAAGAAAACAAATTCGGACGGTTATCATAAAGATGATGGCGACCACCAATTAGTGATCAAAATAAAGTTGATGGGCTACTCATTGCTGTTCCTGCTGGAGATTGTGTGCCGCAGGAAGGTTAACTCTTATTATTACATATTGATTACTACTTGTGTGTGTGTGTGTGTGTGTGTGTGTGTGTGTGTGTGTGTGTGTGTGTGTGTGTGTGTGTTTTACTTTTTTACCTATCTTTTTCAATCAATCAATTAATTAACATTTTATTGATCGATCTATCATTCAATATACATACATACATGCACGCACCCACATCCATCCACCTACACAAACACACACACACACACACACACACACACACACACACACACACACACACACACACACCGCGTAGTGTAGTGGTTAGCACGCTCGATTCACAATCGAGAGGCTCGGGTTCGAGTCCCGGTAAGCGGCGAGGCAAATGGGCAAGCCTCTTAATGTGTGCCCCTGTTCACCTAGCAGTAAATAGGTACGGGATGTAACTCGAGGGGTTGTGGCCTCGCTTTCCCGGTGTATGGAGTGTGTGATCTGGTCTAAGTCCTATCCGAAGATCGGTCTATGAGCTCTGAGCTCGCTCCGTAATGGGGAAGACTGGCTGAATGACCAGCAGGCGACCGAAGTGAATTACACACAAGCAGGCTGTGTGGTGTGACGCTCCCTGCTCCCCGCCAGCCTGCAGCGGCCACCTGCTGGACATGTTCCTTCACGGCACCCTGGGGTGTCTAGGTTTTGCTGAAACAATGCAGTCGCTTATCATCTTAATGGCCCAGGACAAAAGGTTGTCATATGCAAATGACTTCATAAAGGATTCAGCTGCCAGTGGGCAATGGTTTATGTGAAGGGAAAAAGGAAAAAAAAGGAGGAGCGCTTCATGGGTTGCCGGACACGTTCATCGATGTTCTGGGTTCCTGAGGACGGGACTAGAAGAATCAGTATTGTGTTAACAATACGGCTATTGAGTTAGCGGACAGAGCGTCATCCATGAGATCCGTGAGATGAATGGCTTGTACTTGAGTGACATACAAAATCATTATAAAGCCTAAACCCCGAAACAAATTCATACCTCTGTTGTCATGGACTATCCAAGGCAACGCTCTCCATTATCCTTAGTCTAAATAGATAGATATCTTGATCCAGATGTCCCGAAGAAATGAATGACTCACAGAGAAGGCCAGCCTTGAGGAGCCAACCTGAGTCATTCCCTTGTTTCGAAAGAGGAACAAGAGTAGGACGAGCAGTAGCAGCGATCAGAAGTTCTTTGGGAAGGCGCCACATCAATGCACTATTGAAGCAATAACGTTCCTCTCGTGGTCTCGGATTAAAAACACAGAGATTCTTGTCCTGTTAACATGTCGAATCACCAAGACATATATGAGGCAAAGCTGGCGAGTCATATTCTTCTGAGTGGCGATGTTAGCTACATACCTGCCCTGGAGAACGTGTATGCTGGATAAGAAATAAATTATGTAGTGGGAAAGCAAGATTAAATCATAGTAAGCGAGAAGTCAAGCGAGACGGGCGGGTGTTAATATTAATTGGAACACAAAGTGGGACGTGAGGGCCTCGGTGCATCAGAGGCGGCCAGCGTTTGATATCTGGGAGGCCAAATTATGATAATCCTGGTAAAGGTCGATTACAGAACGCCTCAAGGACTGGTTAAATGAAATGAGAGCCGCGGCAGCTAAACACTGATATGTAAGTGATAGTGTAACAGATAATGGAATACTTTAAAGGTGAATTGTGGTGAAGTGCCGCGAGACTGGTGGTAGTGAGGGATAGTAGGGGTGAGACACGCAAGTCACTGCGTTACTTGCTTGTTCTCGTCCTATTTTTTTCTTTACTGGTCAGTTTTTGAATGATGTAGTTCTGTGGTTGCAACTCTCTCTGGTCTTGTTCCAGCCTCCGATACTGTTAATTATGGTAAAGGTTAACTGACGGCGTGCTCATTACACTACGTCATGGCATAAATTAGATGGTGATCTTGACCTGGCGAGTCACTTGAAAGTCTTAATGAACCACAGCAATATCAACGCCGTAAATTTTCCAGCCAATACGATATACACGCCGCGGACTCCAAGATGTGGAGTAACTCTCGTGGGTGTTATCGGTTCTGGAAGTGGCTTAAAGTTTACCATGTATAATAAAAAGAACGCAAGTATAGTAGAAATTGAAGCTGTGTAACGAACAGTATTCAAGCCAGTTATCTAGTTGCAAAGTGCACTGCAGTGAAACTATGTAGCGTTATAAAATTAAAGTTATGCAGCAAACGGAATAATTAAGTCCTTTGCCATTTTTAATAAATATGTGTACCGTTTTAAAACAATTTCATTGCTTTAAGTCTGACTCTTTTAATTATGCAATACTTGCATATGTTTGCATTAATATGCACGGGCGCGCGAGCGCGTGCACACACACGCGCACGTACACACATACACACACACACACACACACACACACACACACACACACAAGAAGAAGAAGAAGAGGAGGAGGAGGAGGAGGAGGAGGAGGAGGAGGAGGAGGAGGAGGAGGAGGAGGGAGAGAAGTAGTCCCGAGCGAAGGAGTTGAGGCAACTACACAAACTTGGGTGCGAGAGACTCATTAAGCACCAAGACAAACTTTCAGGGGACATCTAAGAGCAGAGGCAGCAGGTCCGCGCCACCACCCACTCCTTGCCAGGTGACGGTAGAAGGGAGGCAGCAAGGTGGGACGTGGGGGAGGAAACGGGAAGAGAGATATTTATCAGACATTACATGAGCTAATAGTAATAGTAATAGCAAGAGTTATGCTCTTGCATGTTGTTTGTTATGTTTTATGTTTTTGCCGGTGCTTTTTTTTCCCTTTTTTTTCTTTATTTCCTCCACCTTTTCTTCTTTTTTCTTCGTTTTTCATAAATTTATTCACCTTTCTTTTTACTATGTTTTAATTGTTTGCTGTTGCTGCCTTTTTTATTGTTATTTTTATCTCATTGCTCTCCTCTTATTTCATCATCTCTTTCTTCTCCTCTTCCTTCTCCTTCTCCTCCTCCTCCACCTCCTTCTCCTCCACCTCTAACGCAGTCTTTTTTTACTACTTTCTTTCTTTCTGCTTCCTCTTTTCCTGACCGAGTTTAGGATCATTAGTTCACCGTAACGACCCTCTGAGCAGCCTCTTACAGTGGGCTCAGCTGCGTCGCGAACAGGATCCCACGAAGTAATAGAAGTTGAAAGTTAAACATATTGGAAGCGAAAGAAGAATGAGCCTGAATATTAATACTATGATATTTTCCTTGAACATTTCACGAGGTAACGATGGGAAGATTGAAAGAAGTGGAAGAATATAGTTATGAATTTGTATTTTCCTTTAATAACAATATGAAAGAGAAGAACACAAAGACATAAGGGAAGATGTAGGAAGTCACCACTCGCACTTAACAGTACACGTGTCAGTCGGTTCCTATACAAGGCATACATAACTACACCCTTCCGTTATTCTTATCAATAAATTCAAATAATCCTTCACCGGTACCATTGACTCGCCATTAACAGAGTAAGTATACTGTATAAGTATATTCATTTACAGGTCTATATATTTGTTGACTATTTTCTTTTTTATCTTTTATTTTAGTCCAACTTTGTCTAACGAGCCACATAATGAATTTAGCGTCAAGGCAATCCATTAAAAGCAAATTCAAGTGCACTTCTTTATAATCACAGGCGCATTGCTAATTACATAACAAATACAGTTCTTTAAAAAAGCTGTACTCCTCATCGCAGAGTAATCCAGGAAGTTTATTTATATCAAGCAAGAGCAAGTGCAAATAAAGCTTTTTATTAAACTGCAGAGATCCACTATGTGTGTATTGATTAACTTTTGGCATAAACATTCACATGCATCCTCTTTACTTCGACTGAGCCGCTTTGTGCAATACTCCAATCACGTACTGGCAAAATCGTGTGGTTATGATATGAAACGCGGAGTGCGACAGGTTTAGTCCAGCTTGACCGAGTTCTGCTTCTGATCATCACCTTGGAACGTATTCAGAAAAGCTTTGCTCTCTCAACACGGCTATCGAAGGCCACACAGATGAAAAACCAGGTTCTTAAGACTTTCTCTTGTTAATAATGAAGAAATCCAATTAACCTATCACTTTAACAGTAGAAAATCATTTTTAAGATTCCATACAACATAAATTACAGCCTTTTGAATGTAGTGGAGATGCAGCACAGAAGTGTTTCAGTTTTACCTCACTTGCACTTAAAGACTAAGGCGGCGCTCCCGTGTGATGAGGGAATAACTTTTACTACATTCTTATTGACGCAGAACGCTCATGTCACAAGAAAATGATATAATGTTAGCGCCAGTTTGGTTTCATCTCGACTTGGTACTCCACTGTAATCACGTTGATGCAGGGAGGCGGTGGCGTAGTGGATAAGGTGGTGAGCATGGGATCCGGCACACGTCCACGCGCAGATTCAAGTCCCACCACATACCGTTTTGAAGCTGTCATTTGTCTAGTGGTACAAAGTATAAAGTTGCCTACATGTCACCATGATACCCAGGTTCTAGGTGGTTACACCAAAGATGCGATTGGGTGATGATATGGGCCCTAATATGGGCACCACTATAAAATTTATAGTGATACCCATATTAGGGCCCATATCATAACCCTGCGCCACTAATGAGCGGAAGCTTAACAGCGCTTCCCACATATACTCTTCAAGTGTGCCTACAGGCGCTATAGGCCATAACGTAAAAAAGAAAAAAAAGGTAAAAATGCAAGTACAATGCTCATCCGTTGTTGATAATTTTTGTGGGAGGGGGGAGAAATTCAGTGTGTTAGTGAAAATAACCTCACTTTCGTGTGCAATTATAAAGAGATACATGAATGTTCCTCTTACTCTGCTCCCTCCCACCCAGTGTCACACCAACAATAGCGGGCCACTGTAGAGAGTCCTACAGGAGACAGATAACAAAATAGATTTGTGAACATCTACATACACTTCAACCCTCAACAACTATTCATTTCAAGACAACGAATGAACAACAATATTCTCCTCGTCCTTTGACAATATATATATATATATATATATATATATATATATATATATATATATATATATATATATATATATATATATATATATATATATATATAACTACAGTTTCTCTCTCTGTCATTTTAGCACAATAAACAACTATTTCAGCTTACGGACAAAGCGCCGCATCGACAACTTGTATGAAACATTGTTCGCGGATAAATAATAGTGAGAACCTAAACTTTCTAAAACAGTAAAATATAAAGTGAATGGAATGGCCGAGTGAGTGAAATGTAAAAGACTTGATTTATGCGGGTAAAAATTCATTGTCATTGTCACGGAGCACAACTTTGAGTGCAGCAGAAACACGCCGCCACAGATATGGTGCACAAGGCTCAGGCGGTAGCCAATCGAAGAAGTGCAGGGATGCAGCACGAGCTCTACCATCCTGATGCAGCGCCACGTCACTGAAGCGTGAGCAAACCCACACAACATATGCATAACTGCCACTTATGCAGATACCCAAAACATTTACTTTACAAACATGAACCTGCATTAAAACTACATTTAACAACCTATACAAACAGCACATGATGGCGTAAAGACTACATATACATGTTTCATTAATCCGGTATTATGTATGAGGTTACACAATCCATGTGTACAGTGTGTGGTATAACGTGCCTCAGCAAGATGTGTAACTCATTGTGTGTGTGTGTGTGTGTGTGTGTGTGTGTGTGTGTGTGTGTGTGTAATTCACCTTTTTTTCACTTCGGTCGCCTGCTGGTCACCCAGCCAGTCTTCCCCATTACGGAGCGAGCTCAGAGCTCATAGACCGATCTTCGGGTAGGACTGAGACCACAACACACTCCACACACCGGGAAAGCGAGGCCACAACCCCTCGAGTTACATCCCGTACCTACTTACTGCTAGGTGAACAGGGGCTACACATTAAGAGGTGTGTGTGTGTGTGTGTGTGTGTGTGTGTGTGTGTGTGTGTGTGTGTGTGTGTGTGTGTGTGTGTGTGTGTGTGTGTGTGTGTGTGTAACCAGGGAGGTGAACACATGATATCATAACGATAACAATCAGCTTGCAGCAAGCGAGATAATAAAATTATTTGCTTAATGTATTACATTACTTAATAGGCTGATTAACAATGCAGGTATAAAATATGGTAATGAGAGAGTCGAGCAGTAAGGCTAACAAGCAACAGAGTCAAGGGAACGTTTCCAGAGTCACAACTCAGCAGTAATTTGATTTTTTTTTATAATGTAAGATGGCCGTGCGCTGCAATTATGTTGCATGGAAACCACACGCGGCCGGGAGGCAGATTCTTGGTACGGGTTTTAAGTATAACTAATATACACACAGTCCAGTAAGTTCCTACCTCGAAGAAACTTCAACGAGATCACTCAAACCTTAATACAATTTAGAGAATACATACTTTATTATGTTGAAGTCTTATCATCGTTACTTCTACTGAATATAGAGGAAGTCACTGTGGTTTTTATGGGTGTTTTCATGATTCACATAATAATCTAACATGGATTCTGCATTATCAATGAGGAAAACATTCATGATAAACCGGACTTATGATAATCTTTGTGGCCTCTGAAGACACTCCTTATGAGAAAACAAACTGTTTCGGAAAAATCACCGTGGTCTTGCAATGTAAGGAGGAAGGAGGCATAGCGTGAGATGCAGTGTCGTGTTTTGGGAGGAACTGCAGTGTGGCTTATGTCCAGAGAAAGCACAATGAAGACTGGCGTGTTGTAATCCCACTGCGGAGAGATTACATTACACTAAAGGCTCAGTCAGTAAGCTTATGGACCATCTTATTACTACCTACTAACGGTTTGATCACAGCTTCGTGCGTGCTTGAGTGTGTGCATGTGTGCTTGTGTGTGTGTACCCTGACAACACTACCAGGGGAGCAGCAATGCAATGACGCCAGTATTGCCGACACGCACAAGGGTTGGAGTGGCCGTGACGTCAAGCAGTTGAAATACGTCGTGACCTGTTCCTAGTTGGGGTCACTTCCCGCTCATTTGTCTGGTCGACTCCTTTATCGATCTGAAAATGAGGGGAAGAGAAGAGAAGGATAAAGAGATCGGGAAAATAAAGAACATGGAAGGAAAAGAATAAAGATCAGCTAAACAAAGGAAGGGAGAGAGAATGAAATAGAACAAGAATGATGAAAGAGACATGGAATATGAAGTGAGAAAAGCAGATAAGGAATATATATAAGAAAGAGAATGAAAAGGAAGGTAAATGAAAGAAAAAAAGGAAAGTAAGATGAAGAGCAAAGAAGAAAAAAAAATAAAGGAGGATAAAGGGAGAAATTGATAGACTCAGAATTTCTTATTGGAGCCACAACAAGGAGGTCGAAAAGAAAGATGAGAGTACAGTGGGAGGGATGGAAGAAATAGTACAAGCTGACCCTGAATGACGCCCTTCGGCCTCTCCCACACCACACGGCAGTGAAGGAAGGGCAGACGAGGCCCCGCGCCCAAAGCACAGTAATTAAGGCATCAGCTTGAAGAATGGCGCAGGAGGCTGGTGGCTACTATCTATTTTCTAGCCCTTCGCCACACGCATGCATGTACACGCACGCACACACACTAGCCAACACGCACACACACATACACATACAGGATGGGTGGTCTCTTCTTTCCACGTCCGTCTCAGTCATCATTTTACTCGCTTGACATCGACTCACTCAATCCCGCCATGAAGCAGCGGCCGCGAGGTTCCCCAAGACAGGAAGTGTGTTTTGTTCCCTGAGGATGAGTCTTGAAATTTTACTGACAATAAAATGAATGTTGATGTTACATAGGGAAGGAAGGAGGAAAGGAGGGAGGGAGTGAAGGAGGGAGGGAGGAAGAGAGCAGAAATATCCAGGAAGTAATTATCCGTGGTATTTGCTTAATATTTCTTTTTGGATGCTATTTTTATTCGTTTCATAATTCCCCTTCGAATGTTCGTTCCAATCAAGGTTAAAAGTAAGGAATTTTGTTGTTGTTATTATTATTACTATCTAGAGAGAGAGAGAGAGAGAGAGAGAGAGAATATGCAGGAAGCAATCATTTACGATATTTGTTTAATGTATTTTTTCATTGTTACGTTTATTCTATTTAAACTTCTACATTTCAAGATTCGTCGTTCTTGCTGAAATAGAAAAAAAATCACTCAGGCATTAGAAAAAAAAAGATGGAGTCAATAATAATTTTTTGGTATTTGCTCATTTAATCTTTTCAACATTCTTTTTCTTTTTTTCCGCAGTGGTTCGTTGATATTAACCTTTCAACTGAATATTATTCCACAGATATCTTCTAATTTTCTGGCATTTCACAGTATCTTTCCATAACTATTTTTTTTTATCTCTATATATTACTTTCCATTAAACGTGAAAGAAAACGCAACTACTTTCAAAGATCTGCTCTAACTTCTACTCTTCAGCTAAGATGCGAGTCCAGGCAGCATCTTAAAATCTAAAAGAAATACTGATGCTGTTTTCTGACTAATATTTCACAACAAATTCTTCCTTCCAACCAAAGCTAAACAAAACCAAATAATTTTCACTAACCGGCACCATCATTACCATTCAGTCAGGCTAACGTTTCACTCAATTTTGAAATACACAATATATTCTAACATTCATTTCAATCTTCCTGTCGAGAGAGAGAGAGAGAGAGAGAGAGAGAGAGAGAGAGAGAGAGAGAGAGAGAGAGAGAGAGAGAGAGAGAGAGAGAGAGAGAGTTATAATTCCCATCAACTTGCGTAGACGTCCACTCTTCATATTAGAATAAGATTTCAGACAAGCCTTTAAACCTATGGCGAAGAACAACTCAAGTATTCGACGCGAGGAGACTGCTTGAATGGAGGCAGCGGGTCCTGTGTGCTCGTTCTTATGATTAATTTAGTTAGACGTGATGGGAGAGAATGTACGCGCAGGATATGAAACTGTACGAAGCGTAATGCCTAATTCACAACAGCCTTGATTAAATTTTCCTTCACAAAATAGGCGCGTAAATGGCCTCAGTGTACTGTAATTCTGGTCGTTACAAAGGATTACCTATAATTTGCATGAAGCACGAACGAAACATAAAGAGAGAAAGAGAGAGTACGTTGATAAATCCGCGGAGGAAGGGATAGGGTACGGATACGGTAGAGAGAGAGAGAGAGAGAGAGAGAGAGAGAGAGAGAGAGAGAGAGAGAGAGAGAGAGAGAGACAGACAGAGAAACAGACGCAGACAGAGAAACAGAGACAAACAGACAGACAGACACACACACACACACACACACACACACACACACACACCTTGCTCCCTGATATAGGTAGAACGTGACGCTATCAACAGGAAGGGCTTAACGTCGCTAGCTGTATCCAAGGCGCTTTCTCGCTTAACATTGATTCCAGACGCGGAGGTGACTAGTGAAGTAAGTCACACCAACTCTGATCGTCACGCTGCAGCTTACTGTCTGGCTGGCTTAGCTTGAAGGAGGCGCTGGTGGAGGAAGTGTTGGAGGAGACGCTGCTGGTGGTGGTGTTGCACTGTTTGGTAAGAGGAAGAGGAGAGATACAAAAGAATATAAAGGAAAGAACATATAGCAACAGCATCACTGGTTTTAATGAGGAAAAAAGGGTTAGAAGAATAAAATGATGAAAATAAAAGAAAATTAAGATAACGATATGAACAATGAGAATACTAAAAAGACAGATGAGGAGAGAGAGAGAGAGAGAGAGAGAGAGAGAGAGAGAGAGAGAGAGAGAGAGAGAGAGAGAGAGAGAGAGAGAGAGAGAGAGAGAGAGAGAGAGAGAGAGAGAGAGAGAGAGAGAGAGAAACAGAGACAGAGACAGAGAAGGGAAACAGAGAGAGACAGAGACAGAGACAGAGACAGACAGATCCCAACCCAACCTAACCCAACCTAACCCAACCCAACCAAAACCAACCAACCCTTTCCACTTTAGCACATCACAACCCACGCATCCAGGCAGATGGTCACTGGTCTGCCTCATAACTAGAAGCAACCAAGAAAGCAAGTACGAGATAAAGAAGGAAAAAGACTATTCATAACCGTGAGACCACCACCATCACCACCACCACTACTACCACTAGACGGCCAGGTCCTCAGGTGGTCTGATTACATACCGGTCACACCTCATCCGGGACGCAATATATCATCGGTATACTGGTGGTGGTGGTGGTGGTGGTGGTGGTAGTGGGTGTCTTAGCAATGATAGTGGTTCTGAGACTTCTTTCTATCCTATATTGTAAGCTACTGGACTTTAAATTTAAAATAGGTACGTGTATCATGCTGTATTTGCTCAGCCATACATCATACTCTTGTGGGAGGGAAATATCATCCGGAGAGGGGGGGAAAAAGGTAGGAAGTGGGGATTTACGTGGATTGTGAGGATGATTAATTGGTGGTCGTGCGTGGTGTGCGTTGAGAGATGATAGAGTTTGCGGTTTACATTTGTGTGTTGGTTTGTCACAAGGTGGAAAGACTCACTCACTTATTCTTTCGATCACTCAAGCATTCATATCTTCACACACACACACACACACACACACACACACACACACACACACACACACACACACACACATATCTCCGGTAAAACTGCATGCTCCAGTGTCAAAGAGGACGCAGTGAAGCATGGGAAGGAGGACACGAGAAGAGAGCCTTGCGAGAAATCTTGGGTTGCTAAGCGATGACTAGGAGGGAATGTTGAAAGCGTAGGAAACACGACATGAGTAAAGTACAGGACGTAATATCCTTGTTTCTTAGGGGAAGGGGAGGAGGACGAAGAGGAGGAGGAAGAGAGTGTGAAAATACCGTAGAAACAATTTACTACTTATTTATATTGCTTATAAACCAAGAAAGTTTCTGCACTGCGCATCAAGTGAAAGGAGGAAGAGGAGGAGGAGGAGGAGGAGTACGGCGAAAGATGACGATGATGAAAAAAAAGATAATAACAAGAACAACAACAAGAACAAAGAAAAGAACAGCAAGGAAAAAAGGGAATAAAGCGATTACAAAGGAAGAAAGAAGAGAGCGAGCCAGCAAGCGAGCAAGATTACCAGGAAGAAGGCAGCTGAGACGGAGGCAGAGGGAGAAGCTGAGGGAGGCAGAGTCGGACGGAGGAGGAGGAGGAGGAGGAGGAGGAGGACGAGGAGGAGGAGGAGAAATTAAGGATGGTAATGAGAGGAAAGCCCGGGGTGATTCAGGGACGCGGCAACTTTATAATTATCGGGCAAAGTTGACGGGGGGAGCCAGACGAGACTCGGGAGGCCAGCAGGAGCGGAAGGCACAAGGGACGGAGATGGAAAGACGAGAAATGCGACAGAAACGCTTCGCTCTTTGTCTTTTCCTTACCGTGACGATTTTCAGAGGCCACAAAAATCATAAGCCCGGTTGTGAAGAGTTTCTGTTGTTAGTAGTATAGAAATCCTGTTGATCTATCACTAAAACAGAAAAAAAAAAAACTCTTAAAAGCCAGTTTCACTTCAACTAGAGAGTATTGAAAGCAGTTAAGATGCACGGAAAAGTGTTTCAGAATGGTCCCAGGGGCGGAGGATTGGACTGGCATTCGCTAAGCCTAGACATAAAGTGGAAAAGGGGGAGCAGGAGCAGTATTAAAGGCGAGGTCATTAGGAGGAGAAGGAGAGGGCGGTGTGAAGGTCTGAGTAGCAACAGCTGTTGATTACACTCCAAAAAGACGCCGTAATGCGTATAAAGGGGAAGCAGAAATAACACCCTAATGAGAACTCGATAAGGTGGTGACGATGTTTGGAGGTTTGCAGGTGAAGCGAAGCCAAGGGAGGGGAGAGCAAGGCAAGGATTGAGGAGCAAGAGAAATCGTGGTGGAAGCTCGAGGAGCAGACACGACAAGAGGGAGCAGGGATTACAGAGACGAGCACGATGGTAAGACTCATTGATCTCTGAGAGGGCGGACCTGCTGAGAGAGAGAGAGAGAGAGAGAGAGAGAGAGAGAGAGAGAGAGAGAGAGAGAGAGAGAGAGAGAGAGAGAGAGAGAGAGAGAGAGAGAGAGAGAGAGAGAGAGAGAGAGAGAGAGAGAGAGAGAGAGAGAGAGAGAGAGAGAGAGAAAGGCAAGGGGAGAAAAGAAAAAAATAAATACAGGACGAGAAACTGACAAAGAAATTGTATGTGACCACGATTTTAATATGATGAAAGGTGAGCACGGAGCTGAATGGTAGATAAAAGATTAGAAAAGCTGTGCCAGGTACTCACCAAACTCACTCCTCTGAGACTCGCCGTCGACAAGAGTTCCTGAAAGAGAGAAAAATGGAAGGTGTTACGAACGAAAAATCACAAACTATCCCAGCTTCTTAAATCATGATACAGCAGATATGTGTGTGTGTGTGTGTGTGTGTGTGTGTGTGTGTGTGTGTGTGTGTGTTGTCTGATTGAGTTAGTAGGAGGTAAGATCAATGTCGTCCATTCTATAGCCAATTAATGCGTATATTGGCATTAGGAGGAGGCTTGAGAGCAGCAGGGCAGAGACGGACTAGATGGGGAGATGAGCGGTAGCAAATCCTCAAGTTGGCGCTTATGAGTTAACTGTCCCGAAGTCCACAGCCCAAGGGCACTGCTGATTATTGCTTCCTGGAATTCTAATACAGATTCTGTAGAGGTGAACATTAAGCTTACAGATTATTACTATTTTGATATATAAGTAAATTTACGTAGTTGTTTGTATGCAGTTTAATATATATATATATATTTTTTTGCTTTATTAGATGGACAACCATGCAAAGATAGTTGGTTAGTTAGTTTATTGACCACAACGGTTTACAGCATATTAAAACATTAAAAACATTATTGTAGTCCATAAAAATAAACGTACACTTCTGGACCATAAAAGCTAACAACCAAAACATTTCAAAACAAATCCCAAAAATTTAAATACAACATTCCTACTGATTCTTTACCCAGATAACACGCAATTTCTCTCTCTCCCTCCCTCCCTCTCTCTCTCTCTCTCTCTCTCTCTCTCTCTCTCTCTCTCTCTCTCTGTCTAGTTTCGTGTTTGTACCTTCCCAGTCGTCAGTCATCTACAGTAGCGTCCAACTCCCTACCTCTGTTCCCTCTCCGTCAAAGTCAAAACCACGTACATTATCATTCCCCTCTCATTCGTCTCTGTTTTTCAATTTTTTTTCTTTCCCCATCTTTGTTCCAAATTTTCGCTCTACTACGTAATACGACTGACTAACTCTCTCTCTCTCTCTCTCTCTCTCTCCGGCCCAACTTCCAGCACAGTTCACTGCCGCAGCAATTGGTCCCGCTGCCAAACGGCTGTGTCAGGGACCTTCCATCAGTTACAGCTCTTTTGGTGCCTCCCGGGCGTCCCTCCTTCCAGCCGCTGTTTTCATCATTGACGAAGGTCATAAATTTCTGCTTCACTTTGTAGCAAAACAGATAATAATTTCTTAGTGTACAATTTTCGTTGTTTGGTTGTTGTCGTTGCAAGAATGTATCCACGTATGTTTATTAGATGTGTTGGTGGTTGTTATAAAGGTGGCAGAATCGAGTTTGGCTGAGAGGAAATCATGATCAGTTTGCCCTCCTTACATACTCTCTCTCTCTCTCTCTCTCTCTCTCTCTCTCTCTCTCTCTCAGGCAACATATTTTGTATTGAGCCATCTTTCAACCTACCCTGCGTGGCGGCCTCTCTCCTTCCCGGTGCTCGCAGTAAGCCGCACCGAGACAGGCACAAGCCGCACCCGTCTCATCCACAGGATAATTTATCTCCCCTTAGTCTAAATTTCTCCCCTCAGCCTCATCTCTTCTCCTTAGGCACCGCATACCTCTCCCCATCCCTTGTTTCCTTCCCCGCGCGCCCCCTCTACCAGTCTTTATGGACCACCGCCATCCCTCACGCCCTCCCATCACTCACGCCGACCCAGGCCCCAGTGCGGAGATCAACCCCCAGCGTTGGGCGACGCTCCCCGCCAGCGGCCTTCGCGCCCACTCGATGCGGATATTTACCCCCATTGAGGTGCACTGCCTGTCGCTGCTTCCTTCCTCTTTCAGAAAATACCACGAAAGCTTCAACTTTGTGTTTCGTAACTGAAAGGCGCATCACTTCATTTCATCCGTTCAACAAAAATATATTATGTTTTAATTGTAAGTGCAATTTTTTTTTTTTAACGTTGCTATATGAATAAACACAATTTACAATCTATGCGCATCTATACGTAGGTAGTCATCATGGGATGTTTTACGAAGTACACCACTAATGCTTCAGGAAAGTAACTCTGGAAACATGATTTGCCACAAAACTCGACTTCCATTTAGCTGGTTCAGTGTATCTTTCTCCCCCTCCATCCCTCTCACCCTCTCACCCCGCCCACCCGCGTGGAGCAGAGCTCAATATGAGCAGACCCGTAATACCTCATCTTCTTCAAAGCCGACCTGCTCGTCAGTAATTCTCCTCACTCACACATATAATATTTCAGCTTTTTTTCCTTTCTCTCTTTCTCCCCTTCCTTTGCATCTAAAATTTTGACGAGAAAGTTTTACCTTGCTCAAAGCTGTGGAATAAATCTGGAATTTCTTTCACAGGAGGGAGCATTCATTTAAATCCAGGCTTTTCATATCACGATCCTCTGCGCCGGACGTCAGGCTGTAAATAAGTCCCAAAAAATATGTGATTGCTTTAATTTAACTGACACGTAGATTTATTTCAGATATCACTACAATTCACTTTGATGCTTAAAATATCGCTCACGTGTTACAAAAAGGTAGAAACGTTCAGCTTAGGTAGATTTCCGGGACATTTTTATTTGTCCCACTTGCAAAGTAGGATTGAAAATGTAAAAAAAATAACAAAACCACTTGACAAAAAAGAACACTTGACTACATTTCCTCCCTGATAAAATATATAGAAAAAAAATAATAAAATTTTCAATCTGGTTTGTAAATTTCCCTGCTAGCGGCGCTGGATGATAGTACCCGCCTTGCACAAAGACTGGTAGGCCTATGTTGTCAAATCTGCAGTGACGGTTAAGCTAATGAATCGTGGCTCATCACCTCAAAAAATCACTCGCCTCTTGCCGCTGAAAATTATCCAGTGCATTAAAGAAATAAAGGATAAAAAGCAACACCATCCTGCCATCATTCTCTCCAAGGCCTGCATTCTCTCGCAAAGTTGTCCCTGCAGTGTGTCCCTTATGGCCCATTCGCCCCCCTGACCTACTAACACCACCACCGCACACATTCACAAAGCCGTCCCCGTCCCTCCCCCACCCCCACAGCACCATGCACCGCCAGATCCCTACCCAGACGCTCTCCTTTCTCTCTCTCTCTCTCTCTCTCTCTCTCTCTCTCTCTCTCTTGATTTTCTAGCTCACGTGAAATTCTCCATAAATACAAACAAGGCTTAGGAAAGATAGTGTAAACCGTACGTACATAGATAAGTGACGGGAATATTGTTTTGTTTTTAAGGAGATACAACTCAATACTACTATTACTATTCTCTCTCTCTCTCTCTCTCTCTCTCTCTCTCTCTCTCTCTCTCTCTCTCTCTCTCTCTCTCTGTGTGTGTGTGTGTGTGTGTGTGTGTGTGTGTGTGTGTGTGTGTGTGTGTGTGTGTGTGTGTTCATCTGGTCGGGTCTTCTATCACACTTACTCTCGGCGCGGACAAGGAAGGTCTCTCGCCTGTACGTAATTTCCTCGGAACTGTCACGGCCGTACATCACCGTGATAAACTTTTCGGTTGTTGCGAGGACTCCGCTGGGGCGAGGCATTCATTCCTAACCTCTCCTTCCTCTCCTCGCTCCCTTTGGTGGCTCGCAGCGGCGAAGGTGTGGCGGTGAGGAATGAACGACTAGGTGAAGGTTTCCGCTTTTACTCTCAGGAAAAAAAAAGAACAAAAAAACAAATACATTGAGAAGTGCGAGGGAAATCCTGAAGACTTCGGTGAACTTTTACTCGCAGTGTCTTAAAACTTGAGAGAGAGAGAGAGAGAGAGAGAGAGAGAGAGAGAGAGAGAGAGAGAGAGAGAGAGAGTGCTTTTTGAAGACTCATTTGAATATTCTCTCAGTTTAAGTTATGTTCTATTTCGCCAAAAGAATCTATTGCACACGCATGTAAATCGATGTTAATGTAATGTAATTAAAACCGTTGCGCCAGTCATCGGCGGAAAAAAATCCTCGGTGCTCGAGTAATTAATGGATCACGGCAGGAAATGAAGAGGGCAACTGATGGAAAATAATTAGTTACAAAGACCAGGCCGCTAAAGAATATACTACACATAAACATATAAGCCCTTAAGTTGCTTTAAACAAAGTTACCCTTCACTACACACTATTGCAAACTACTAAAAAGCCGTGGAGCACGTGATAGCTGCGAGTGACAAGTACTGTGCGTGTGAATTACACTATGGCAACGTGGTTTGGAGGGTGGAGGGGGCAACTCGACGGGGGGCAGGACGGCGGGACGAGGTGTGGGCGACGGAGTGGCGCCGGTGGTGTCTTGGGACTGACGGCCCTCTGGCTCTGCAGCTCGCCCTATCAAGTGTCAGACAAGAAACAACAACTGTGTTTTATGCTCCTCCTGATTACAAACACGAGTGTTGAAAGCCGTCATAAGTACATGAAAAATCCTGCAGGAGATAACACAAAAGCAACTATACTAAGATAAATAAAATACCTAAATAATTTTTGCGATTCATGATTTACGGAAGCTTAGAATCGAATCTACTGTCAATAAGAAAGTAATGATTAAGATATTCTTGAAGATAAGCTCTTCCGCCTTTCATGAGACAAGGAAATAACAAGATCTGTTTTCTCTTGTCTCCAACACTCAGCAGCGACACATCCGCTTAATGTGGGCACGACACGCCTCACGGAACACTGGTAGGAGGGAGGAACGCAAGTCTGTCGACGCTACATAATTATTCTCGAAATTAATCAGTGTCGCGTACCATAATGTGCCGTGAATGAAGACTCTAAGAGACGCTCTGTTCCTTCATGACTCGAGGCCGGGCGGGGTCAGACTGGGGACGAGAGAGAGAGAGAGAGAGAGAGAGAGAGAGAGAGAGAGAGAGAGAGAGAGTAGTAGTAGTAGTAGTCCACGGTGACAGAAAGAAGACTATGTGCTGAAGAACATACTACGTATGCAACATGAAAAAAGAAAACGACGAGGCAGTAGGATAGACTACATCAAAAGAGAAACAACTCGCCAGAGGGCTAAAGAGAGAAGTACTAAGTACGGGTGAAAATGAATAAAGACGACGCTAATACATGATTAAAGAGGAACCATTTTATGTAATATGCAATATATTCTTTTGAGCTCTGCGTAAAAAAAATAACCATATATAACCTGAGAGAGAGAGAGAGAGAGAGAGAGAGAGAGAGAGAGAGAGAGAGAGAGAGAGAGAGAGAGAGATTATATAAAAAAATATTGTACACAAACCTATGATACAAAATAAAAAAGCAAAGGACGAAATGAAACAAAGTGGTGTGAGCAGAAAAGAATAAAGATACGAGGTAAAGAGATCATGGATGTGAAGAAGGAGTAAAAATGTAAAGGTAAGGGGCTACAGGGCGGGAAGAACGGAATAAAACATTTATATGCAAATACTGTCGTGCGCCCAGCCGTCAGTCTTGAGGCTCCTCCCATAACGCCTCCCGCCGGGCCCGTGAACGCCCCCTGCGCCTCGCCCCAGGGGAGGAGAGGCCTGGCGTCCCTCATCCTTAGTTATCCTCGTATAGTGCAGGATATTCTACACTCACACATGAATTACACTGTTAGCGTACTTGTTGCTCTTTGTCTTTCACGCAGCAGAGTGCGAGGTGCATGACCGCTCTGCAAAATGTTTATGACGAAATTTGTCATCTGAATCTGATGTAAATGATGCAAGCGTGAATATACTTTGCGATTCTTTTTTAGCAAATTTTTATTACCATGAATCTGTTCCGGCTGTAAATAACTGGGCAAACTTTCCAGCTGTTACATTTGGGTGTGACACGTCTTCTATGTACTGTACCTGTTAGAGATACGAGACGCGAGGCTAAGGAGGAAGAGTTTGTCTCGACGAACGTCTCGGTGGAAAATAAAACTGTCTTGAATTGTGAATTTCTAAATATTTCATAACTAATCATAAAAAATGTTCATTTGTATGACTGAGCGGAAATTTAGAAGAGAGGAAAAAGATGTGCATGTTCCTTCCTCTTTCCTTTTCGTATTGGCACAATTATATTACACAATATCTTAAAGAAATTCTTTACAACAATTTCTTTAAATGTTCCGTTTCTTCTCAGGCCGTCCTCTCCTCACAGAAAGCGGTTGTCTACAACGCATCGTTCCAACAATGTATAGCCCCTTTCTCACAACCTTTCTCTTCCCCGAGGACTCAGGGGACTCCCCAGTGTTGCGCTTCAGGAATACAGTTCCACCACCTACCCAACGTCTCTCTTCTGTGACACCGCCAATGTATGTCCGACGTGCATGCATTATTTTAAGTATGAGCAATATTTTTCTTTGCACATCATCCTTTCATGACTTTCATGCTGCCCATGCATATATACACATACACACACACACACACACACACACACACACACACACACACACACACACACACACACACACACACACACACACACACACACACACGTGTATATATATATATATATATATATATATATATATATATATATATATATATATATATATATATATATATATATATATTATATTGCACATAC
The DNA here is from genome assembly GCF_017591435.1 of Portunus trituberculatus. Classification (NCBI taxonomy): domain Eukaryota; kingdom Metazoa; phylum Arthropoda; class Malacostraca; order Decapoda; family Portunidae; genus Portunus; species Portunus trituberculatus. The sequence continues at coordinate 9,028,483 of NC_059298.1, forward strand.
ATACATATGAACCATAGACAGCACACACTAACCTGGCGAGTGTGGGCGCAGCTCTTCAGCCTTTACCGCAGCTTCTGGCAGCCGCCAAGACTTAATTATTCATGAAACTTCAAAGGATCTGAGGGTTACTTAAAATTTATAGTTTCCCTCGGTACTAAGTTTACATACCAAACTAAGAAAAAAAAAAATCTGAATATGGCCTCAAACTTTGCACTTTATATTTCATCTTGAGGATCTAATGGAGGTCAAGTTACTACATAGACATTAACATATTGGTAAAAATATAGCAATCAGTCTTTATACCGTGTTAGATGCTAAGAATTTGTTTATATAACAATTGAATTGCAAAATGAAAACTTACAATGCTTGAAAGTTAATTTCAACATGAAAGGTTTTCCACTCTCTATTATTAGTCTCTGGGGCAGCCGCCCGTCACACGGCGCGGACTTGCCGGCCGGCCACGCCACACCTGCTGCTGCCCCGAGATGACGATTGAGGCGGGAAAAGAAACTCTCTCCTTGCCTTGCAGCTCATAACTTCGCTTTCGACATTTTCTCACCTCGATGTCTTTTATGTACCCGGCTACACGCAGTGCTTACTCCCAGGTGACACTTCACCGCCTCCACACTGCCGCCACCAATCGCTACACGCCGATGCTGGACCCGCCACCCAAACGGACATTATGCACTCTTGATAACTTGATACCACAAAATGAAAATGTTATTAATGAAACTGTGACTAATTAATCTACTGCTGCTGGTGGTGATGTGGCTACTGCTGCTTTAATAACCTGTACAAGATGCTTTGGGTTCATGTCTCTATAAAGCCTAACGAAATCAATACAAATGTGGAAATACGATCATCTAAGCCTCATCGCACCGCACAAAACGGTGTGCAGTAACGACATGCACATCACACAGGCGTGCTGCATCACGGTGAATTCTGAATGACTACCAATCTACACAGGGGAACTGATTTGGCAGGTTGTTCATTTCATCATACAACTAAAGAATTATACATCATTAAGTATCATTCTGAGAAATGTTTGTTTTCATTCCGATCATTAATTTATCAAATGTGATCATCTTTAACACTGCTAAAAAGTAAAGAAGAGGATGACAGTTTTCTATTTTGTTTGTTTTAGTTTAAAAGCTTATTTAAAAAAAAACGAATACACAGTGAAACTTGGCTAACTAGCATCCGTTTATTACTTCGTGCCATTCCTTCATCTGCCTCGGAGTCACAGTTTCCGTAACCAGAATCATTGCACGCCTGTCTGCCTCTCCTCCTTTCAAGGCATCCCCTTCATCGCTCACCTGTCAACAGCTTCTAATTCGGCGATACCCTTTAACGAAGCGAGGAAAATTAGCAATGCTCTATATACATTCAAGATACGAACGAGAGCGACCTATTAAGAACTCTTGTAATGGGTATGGGTGGAGTCGAGGAGCGTCGGGAGATTGTTTATATGCATGGTTTGATTATATTCACTCATGTCTCCTGGCAGACTAATTAGCAAGCAGACACCGTGGCTAATGCATTATACGTAGATAGCTCAGGGCTTTCAACTTGTATTTTCTTACCTAAATGGAACTCTTACTATACTTTTTATACGGAATCTGTTGCTCCTGTTGCTATTATAGTTGTATGTGTAGTGCATAGTATTGTAATACATACATTCACTTGTCCATATATTCGGTTTTTTTTTTTTTTGTAAGATGGGACAACTGCCGAGGGCAACACAAATAATAAAAAAGGCCCACTTAGTTGCCAGTCCACATAGAGGTCCGATAAATTTAGCCAAAAGAAAAGGATAAATAAATGTATTGAGACACCCCATGCGTGTTTTGGGGTCCGCGAGGTCTCCAAGCGCACGGGTTCGAATCCTGTCCACAGTCCGAGTGTAGGTTGGGCTTCCTTACTCGGGGCAATGGTTTCCTAGCGGGTGGGCTTTGAGATAGGAGGTACCCCAAAAAAGTACCCCCTTTAGCCCATAAATTCCCGTGAAAAGCCCACATGGTATAAATAAAAAATAAAAAAGTCATAGGAAGCTGAAAATACAGATACAGGTAGGGAGTTTCAGAGTTCACCAGAGAAAGGTAGGTCTGTTCTGCGTGTGTGGCATGCGTGTGTGTAAGAAATCTTTCTCTAACTTCAAACTTATTACTCTTCATGAAAATAGCAATAAGAGAATAAAACGGGGGAGAAGATAAATATAATGCTTGAGAAAAAAAGGGAGAAGAAAAGATGATAACCAGCATACCAGCAGGTGTCTGTGTGCCCAGGTGCGTCTTGAGAAGGCAGGTCACCACCGCGCCGGGAGCTCCGTAGCATTATGAAAGCATGCAGCTGGTGACACGTCTCTAAGGGAGGAATGAAACCAGTGCAGCGACTCCTCCTCACCTACACTCTTACTTCCAGTCCTAGAGGCGATGATACGGTTATGAGTACTGGGAAATAGATAAAGAATAGGGGAAAGGGAAGGAAACTGGGAACGAGAAAGAGGAAAGGAAGGAAAAGTAGATGAAGAGGGGAAGAAATTGAAAGAGACAGGGAAAAGCGAAGAGAGGAGGGAGATACGAGTAAAAAGAAATGATGAAAATAGGTCTAGAATTTCTGAAGTGGGAGACGGAAGGTTAAGAATAGAAGTTGGATGAATATATGCCAATACAACTAATGCTTCTGTCACCATAAAACCCACGAAAGAACAAGGCATAAAACCAAAAGCTGAAAAAAAAGTGACAACACAAAATCAAAAGAACGGCTATGTATATGCACGACCACAGCAGGATGTGCTATCAACAATAACCTCAAAAAACAAGGAGGAAATATTAGAGTGATATGAATGTTGACGTGTTTGGTGTCTGTTTTGATGGCGGCTATTTTGTTCTTGTTATGCTGGGATGGTGAAGTTGTGTTCAATGTGTGTGAGAGAGAGAGAGAGAGAGAGAGAGAGAGAGAGAGAGAGAGAGAGAGAGAGAGAGAGAGAGAGAGAGAGAGAGAGAGAGAGAGAGAGAGAGAGAGAGAGAGAGAGAGAGAGAGAGAGAGAGAGAGAGAGAGAGAGAGAGAGAGAGAGAGAGAGACTAATATACCACAACAGAAAACTAATGACACTTTTCTTCTAAGCAAAATGGAGTACAGAGAAAAAAAAAATCACTTGCTGTCATTCCTCAAAAGAGAGATGCCAAGCGAGGTAGGTGCGTGCATGGTACACACGTGAGCCTTTCCTAGCGTGGAGAGCAGCGTGTTGGCGTTGTGATGGAGCTTCAAAGGGAGTAAGAAGGCGTGGCAGGAGATGAAATAAAGAAAAAGACGAATTTTAGCATTGTTTTGAATTTTCCGAGTCAAGTACATAACAGAAAAGCAGCGGTTAACTTTACATGAGTATGACCGGAAATCACAGAACACCCTGCAGAATTCTGGAAAAGCGTGGATGTCCTCTTAACCCCTTCATTACTTGGACACATATTTCCTTGAGTTTTGGGAACGATTAAACAATTCTATTTACATTAGAAGATTTTATGGAGGTCAGAAAGTTAATGGCCAGTCTTCACTATTATAATCCCCACATATGATTTTTAAGCTGTATAAAATCACCAAATAGTAAGCAGAATGAATATGAAAATACGTCATAGTACTGAAGTGGCTAATGTTTTGCGGTGTTTAACTTACCTTGCATGTAATGGTTTGTAACATTCCAAAGTGGCAACACAGAGAAAGCAAAGCAATGGTCAGATGCACAACTAGACGGAAAGATCAGATAAAAAAAATAATAATAATGTGTTCTGAAGCCTCGGGAATGTTTGAGAAAGCCTTTGGAATCGTAGAGACTCCTGATGATAATTATGACGACTTCGCACCCACTGAGATGATGTGAAGAGGAGTAAAGCAAAGTTAACCTAAAACTAACGTGGCGAGGAGAGTGTTTGAAGTTTCCAGAGAACATCTAATGAAGTGCAGGGGCTGAGAGAGAGAGAGAGAGAGAGAGAGAGAGAGAGAGAGAGAGAGAGAGAGAGAGAGAGAGAGAGAGAGAGAGAGAGAGAGAGAGAGAGAGAGAGAGAGAGAGAGAGAGAGAGAGAGAGAGAGATGCTTTGGCGAGGGGATAAATTCAAAGATAAAGAATTGAGTCGTGAGAGAATAGATGGAAATACATTATATTTTTCCCGTTAAATATTAATAACCACGGCCTTGCATGCGTCCCAATTATATACACATGAAAGGTTAAAAAAGTTGAGCGTTTTGTATCTAGTCTGGTAGCAACATAATTAAATATCCTGTTGATTGGAGTCTGACACAGCCGGCGGGAAGCGAGTGCTTAATTTCACCAGCGTGCACAAGAGCAGCAGATTGGACACATCACGCGCCAGCAGGTACAGATCATCACGAAATAAATATCAATCTGATGTGATAAAATTGAAAGAGAATAATACTTAAACTATATCAACCTTTCCTTACCCGACCCTAAATAACCTAATCCAAACTGTCCTAACCTTACCTCACCTAACCGAACCTACACTAATCCTATCTGAAAAAAAAATACACTTTATTTGCTATCTTTTTACTTAACAGACAGGTGTTAGTGAGGAGAAATCAGCGGAGTTGAGAGAGGGATCTTAAATGATAGGGATAGTGAGAATGAGAGCAAGAGGGACTGATGGGATGTTGAGGTACCCGCAAATTGGGCCTAGCAGCGAGAGGGAATAAGGGTGAGGTGGACTGAGAGAGAGCAGAGGTAAAAAGTAAGTCAGGAAGAGAGTGGTGTTGAGAGAGGAGGGTTGAAAGAGGAAGGCTGAAGGAGTTGGCTTGACAGGGAGCGGACGTGAGGCTCAGCAAATAAAAGTCTACATTTTCTTTTGGGCTTCTTTCTTCAGGCAAGAAACACACTGCAGCAAACAGGAAGGCACAGGCTTAGGTACGCATTCCAAGGATCAGTTTAAATAAAGGAGTAGAATAAATAAAGCAAAGCTAAGCTTGTAGCTGCTATTGGTTTACCTCCAGTTGAATAAAAAGGTTTGGCGTTAAGTTTAGGGTATAATCTTGAAAATACGCCACTGACGGCGAAAACAGCTAAAAGTTTCAGAATTTCATTACCTCAAGAATATCATATGTTTGCTGGGAAGATCTGATGGAAGGAGATCAAGAGGAAGAGAGAGGATCAGGTTTTTGGATGTGGTAATGCAATAGCTCGGAGATGAATGGACAGTGGAATATCTGGTCAAACTACTAGACTAGAGAGAGGGAGTTGAACGCAGACCGGTGCTCCGGGAAAGGTAGAGGTACGCATAATCATGAGAAATTACTCAAATAAAATAACCATCACACTCTTATTACCACTGAAAATGTTGAAGAGAAAGTATTGGTTCAAGTGAGAAATCTTGTTTCTGTGTTGGTATCCACGTTACATAAATATTTAGATCAGTAAAGGATACAGGAAAACGCACGACTTTCATACATGGACTCCACAAACAATTGGTGAGTTACACAGTAAATTACGTAATTGTAACTAATTTTTAGGAACGTGATGTGATTAAGATCGACTATAAAGGAAGCGAAATTAAGCAGCAATTCTCCTTACAGCATTTGTCTCAAGTCACTGGGCTATCATTAGTGTTGGCAGCTTCACTCCGATATTCAAGGTACAGCTCTGCAACACGCGATTCGTCACTACTGGATCCGTAGAAAGACACTGAAGGAAACAAATAAAGGTGCACGAGTAGGTCTCCCATTCACTCCGCCAAGCCTAATATTCCCTGTAATAGTATTAGCAGCCGGCGCAGGGCCAGGGACCTGTTGGAGATCCCTGCCGGTGTCCTACGTCTCTCCCCAGCAACGCGAGAGCAACAAAGCTGGCGAGGCGGGGATCAAATAGAGAAACTGTGGCACGATGTTTGGGCGAGCCGTGTACCGTAGCCTGGGAAAATCAATAATTCAATTTGTGACCCTCCATCAGGGACAGGTAGCGGCACAATCTAGTTGCCAGCTGCACAAATATATACCTCCTACTCTGTTAACGATTCCAGGGAGGCGCCAGCTGTGGCCAAGATTTGTCTGCCTCGTTGCGTACCCACAGCCACGCTTACTGTAAGAAGTTGTCTGCTAAGCTCTCCTTGTCAGTCCTCCAGGAATCTGCTGGAAAAAAGAAGTCGAGCTGCATGCTGAAATTGTTGAAGAAAAATAAAAATGTTTCATAATTAATATTCATCTTTTAACAAATTTCCCGTAATAACTGTACATCATACAGCCTCGTCCATTAAGCTCTAAACAAACATCCTCGGCGCGCTTAATTAACGCTGAACTCCACGCCATTCATGTGATCTTGGGTTCAAGCTCGACCCGATACGGATACGAGGATCTCGTTACAAAATGGACCCCGTGCTTGGTGTATCAACTCAGCCGGAGTGGTGCGAGCATGTTTGGGAGAGCTGGAGAGTGTGGGAGGGCGGGCTGTATCGAGGTTACTGGTGAAAGGATAAAATTGGAGTGCAAGTTATTGCTCCATTCACTGGTCTGAATAATATTTTTAGATATATAATTGATTCAAGGGTTTTCAAAACATTCCATTGATATATAGATATCTATAAAATACGCGCTGTACTGGGAAACTGGCGCTGCAGTTTATGACAAACGATGTAATTGCCGCAGCATCCATCCTGAGCATGGATTTCATGAGTATCAGTTATACTGTGGTTACACAGGTTTCTTGGAAACTTTGCCTTCATTCCTCGCACATTCTCTTTTGTGAGCAAGGCACGCGTCGCCCAGCCGTCCTTCCCCATCCCTCCCCTCATCCAGTGGCGGAACTGCTGCTCCACGTCAGGTTATCTGTCTGTCCTCTTCACCATGCGACAGGCGGGACTGATGACGACAGTTCCTCACCGAACACAAAAGAAAATGTATTTTGCCTTGCCTCCCAATCTGTACCTGCCCCTCCAAGCAAGACTTGTGATGGACAGCACGGTACATTTAGGGATTTGAACACATTTTGCAAGTGTGTGTGTGTGTGTGTGTGTGTGTGTGTGTGTGTGTGTGTGTGTGTGTGTGTGTGTGTGTGTGTGTGTGTGTGTGTGTATTTAATATTTATTAATGGGGTGATGCCTCAGTGGGCGGTGGCGTGGCGGGCGTGATGGATGGTATATCGGTGAGGTCGGGTGGTCGACGCTGCTCAAGGTCTCCATCGAAGCATGGCGAGACGCAAATCGGTCACAGCACCAAAGAAGCGCGACGTGTCGACCTCAAGCTCCTGCAGGCTGGCGAGGCAGTAGGATTAAGGGACAGAGATGGGGACCGCCGTGGTACAGTGGAACCATGCGTGCTTTGGGATCCGAGGGTCTCCAAGCGCACGGGTTCGAATCCTGTCCACGGTCCGAGTGTAAGTTGGGCTTCCTCACTCGGGGCAATGGTTTCCTAGCGGGTGGGCTTTCAGATAGGAGATACCCCAAAAAGTATCCCCTTTAGCCCATAAATTCCCGTGAAAAGCCCACTTGGTATAAATAAAAAAAAAAAAAAGAGAGTGCGGCGCATCGAACAGAACTCAAATCTCTTACAAGGGAACAAAAATAAGATCTAATAAAGGTAATCTTCATGCGACGGTTATTGATCTCATTGAGAATCAAAGCAGCCGAAAATCACAGCAAAATACCAGGTTTGAAGTTAACATTTTGAAAGTTAATATATTCTATAGTTCATGAAAGATAAATGCGAAATATTTAGCTTGGAAAGAAAAAAAAGTTTTGAGTACCAAAATCATGCACTGTACAGTCAAGTTTTCTTGGTGTTGTGCAAGGCGTGTTTTAAGGCACCTCTCGATGGAAACAGAGGCACGTAGTGGGTGGCCGTGACCGTCCCAAGGAGGCTGAGCACCGTGGATCACAGTGACTTGGAACTCTCAAGGTCAAGGTGAATAGAAAACTGGTAACACAACCTTCTGACCTCTCAACTCTACGCGGCGAGAACGCACACACGCACAACTAACCCACACACGAACACACACACACACACACACACACACACACACACACACACACACACACACACACATAAACATCCCCTTCCCCCCACACACACACAGGTTGGATGCATCAATAGCGTGCATTCACCAGTGGTGTATTCATGGATACATATAGAATGCAATCAAACTCTTTCATCCTCACCATCGTTTTAATTCAATTGTGTCGCAAGTAGCATTTCCTGGTGGTTAAATATTTAGTGTTGTGTTTCTCCAGTGTTGCGTGATGTGTATGCAGGAAACGAGGATTACGTGACACACACACACACAAACACACACACACACACACACACACACACACACACACACACACACACACACACACACACACACACACACACGCACACACACTTGTAACACCATCCTGTCAACATATAAATTAACATGTAAAAGGCGAAAGGAATGTAAATCTAGCAAGTAAATGAATAGGGAAATCTAAGAATGTGGTTAGTTAAGAAAAGTGAGGCGAGGTGAAGTGTGTGGCACGGAGTGGGGGGGCGTGAGAGCTTGTGGTGTTGTAATTTTATGTGACGAGGTGGTAATGTATAGCAGTATGATATGCAGTGTGGTGATGTGTTGCGCGATGTCCTGACTGACAAAACGCTGTATAACAACATGAGGGCAGCCGAGTATGGCGTGATGGCATCAAGGCAAAGCAGGGTGGTTCTATCAAGGTGTCGGTGGTTGCGAGATGAGAGGACTCTGTAATTGGAAAGATAACAGCGGAGCACGTCAGGTGTGTGTAATGAGCGGAGAGTCGTGAAACATTACAGGCATATAACTTAGAGCGAGGCAATGGACACAGAACCAACTGAGTATGTTTTTGAGCCATCGTGGATTCTGTCTGAGCTTGCTGGATTATTTTACGTGAGATTTACCGGCACTCCTTCCTTTCCTTTCATCTCCATTGTTCACTTGCTCCTCTTCTTTCATGTTATTTTTTTTCGCTTCACCTGTCTGGCGTGACAGTCTCGCGGGACCTCAAGTGGTGGATGAAGGGCCTAAGCGGCAAAAATGAACCTTGGGCTGCGTCCCCTGCTCGTAAGGTCGTGTCCCCTGTCAAGCTCGGAAGGTCGGACCTGGTTCACCCACGCTGTGGCATCGATCGCCTACGCGTGGATGCAGGATCGGCCGGGAGGATTTGCCCACGACATGCAAAAACGAGAAAATTCAGAGGAGTAATGTCATCCATCGATCGCTCTCACGCGGCGGAGGCGGTGCGTCGACGAGAGATGAGAGTGGTTCCAGCTGATCTTGCCATTAGCAAGATTATGGAGACAGCGCCCCGCCCCGGACCATCAGCATCACATGAGTTTTGCAACCAGTGCGTTGCCACTAATTGGACAGAAACCTGTACATCTACTTTTATGTTTCGGTGTTTTATCGCCGATAAACAAATAAGTGGACAAATGAATCAATAAAATAAAATCTCTGTATCCATTCATGTACCTGTCTATTAAGCTGTCCACAAATTCTTTATAATGTTATAAACACTGTTTCTACAATAAAAAAAAAAGTTTTCATACCCGGCGTGTCATCACGGCCGCAGCGGTGGGGAGAGCAGATCCCCGCCACACCTGCTTGACGGTGGACTCAAGGCTATCTGATGGCGAACCTGCTCCAACGGCAGTGAACGCTTTCCAGCTTTTTACATGCTATCTTCGGGTGGCCTGCGCACCATAACAGTGTGGCTGTAAGGGACACCAATCTACTTTTTATTATCCTTGGCGAGACATTTTGTTTTGTTTTACTACCTTCCGAGGATTAAGAGAATACTTACAAAATTTACTTTTTCATGTTAAGGCAAAGCTATATATTTCATTCAAAGCAAAACACACATACACACACACACACACACACACACACACACACATACAGAGGAGAGGGTGTCACCAGGGGGCGTGTTCAGTGGAGGCAGCGGGGCGCGACGGGACCAGAATCATCTAGTCAAGTCACGCCGCACAAACCGACACTGGACGTCCCAAGTCATGGCTCACCGACGATGTGCTCCTTCCCTTCCCTCTGTGCTCCTTTCAAGCTCTCACTGGAACCTTGACAAACATCCTTGCTCCACAGACTTACTCGTTTCCAGTTATATGTACCATTCTTTATTAACTAACTTCGATTATTTTCCTTTCAGGCCTGTTGCATGAAAAGTTTTTTTTTTTTCTTCACCACTCGAAGTATCCTGTTATAAGTAGAAATTGCACCATCTAATTTCTCTGTGTAATCCTCCACCTGCTCTGGGGAGGTGGCATTGGGCTACAGGTAATCATTCCTTTTTAACATTACCTAGCTGACGGCAGGCGCACCTGTAACGAGAATCGCTTCCACTCCTATTGTTTGGCACATGAAGGCCGTGTGTGTGTGTGTGTGTGTGTGTGTGTGTGTGTGTGTGTGTGTGTGTGTGTGTGTGTGTGTGTGTGTGTGTGTGTGTGTGTGTGTGTGTGTGTGTGTGTGTGTGTGTGTGTGTGTGTGTGTGTGTGTGTGTGTGTGTGTGTGTGTGTGTGTGTGTGTGTGTGTGTGTGTGTGTGTGTGTGTGTGTATGAGTTGGCGTGTGAGTGCGTGTGTGCCTTGCTTTAGACAACCTAACGTTCCTAAACACATTATCATCCTCTATGTACATTTAAACATTCCTGGACATTCTTTACTTACTGTCTTACAACATTTCACAACATCCGCATTGCTTCTCTCCAGCACATCCTTTCCCTTCACACCTACCGGGGCTGCCCAGCAACGCCCGGACACTGGCCAAGACTCGCAGCACCACACATGCCGACATACCGCAGGCGGGCAATATCACGTAGGCAACCACCAACGGCTTGGCCAATGTCGTCATCACCGCTAACACCACGCACACTTTCCCAATGACCAGAGGCAGAATGCTCTCTCTCTCTCTCTCTCTCTCTCTCTCTCTCTCTCTCTCTCTCTCTCTCTCTCTCTTGTAATTCACAGAAGACAGTGTAGCCTTCATTCAAACAAAGCATCGCTGAGCAAAATCAAGTCACTTCTCACCTGCTTGTCGAGCTGACCTGGTAAAACAAATTGACCTTATCCCAACACCTTTCACTATGCCGGGCTGCTGGAACGAGGAGGAAGAGGAAGAAAAGGAGGAGTAGGAGGGAAGGAACGCGGATAAAGAATTGATGACTGAAATTATCCTGTACTATTCGTGAGAGAGAGAGAGAGAGAGAGAGAGAGAGAGAGAGAGAGAGAGAGAGAGAGAGAGAGAGAGAGAGAGAGAGAGAGAGAGAGAGAGAGAGAGAGAGAGAGAGAGAGAGATATATATATATATATATATATATATATATATATATATATATATATATATATATATATATATATATATATATATATATATATATATATATATATGATGGTGTTTGAATGTCTGTAGGTATTTGGAAGATGGAGATATTTGTTATTGTTGTTGTTGTTGTTGTTGTTGTTGTTGTTGTTGTTGTTGTTGTTGTTGTTGATGATGTTGTTGTTGATGTTGTTGGTAGTGGCAGCGCTGTCTGGTACGATAACAGAAATGCCTGAAGTGTTTGGAATGAGAGGAAGACGATGTAGGTATATACAGTAGAATACAAAAGACCCCTTATTGCAGTGTGTGTGTGTTTGTGTTTGTGTGTGTGTGTGTGTGTGTGTGTGTGTGTGTGTGTGTGTGTGTGTGTGTGTGTGTGTGTGTGTGTGTGTGTGTGTGTGTGTGTGTGTGCATTTGCTTACTCTGAAGTGGGATCAGGGTTTGTTTTTCAAAGAATGAAACGAAGATAGACAAACAAACAGACACAGACAAACATACACACTCATACTATTAAAGAGTCAACAGACATAGCGGTAAACAAACAACAAAACAGGAAACAAATGTGAATGTGAATATGACAATAAGATTCATATACGCTTCGTTGATAACTAAACATACAGCGAACTCACTAATGTGTTGCAACGGCCTACGTGATGCTGGTGAGGAAGTTTAGGAGGAGGAGGAGGAGGAGGAGGAGGAGGAGGAGGAGGAGGAGGAGGAGGAGGAGGAGAAGCGGGAGATAAGAGGTGATGATGGTGTTCATACTGGTGGTGGTGTTGAAGTGTTGATGTTTGTGCAAGGTACGATGGTGATGATGGTGGTGGTAGTGGTAGAGGCTGGTGACTCAGTGCTCGGCTTCGATAGATATTCCCTTGTCGTCAGGCTCCTCTCGGTCAGCAGCAGCTCCCAGTGATGGCTGAATACCAAGTGAAGACCCTTACTCTCCAAGGGGCATCCACTCCGCCAGCCTGCCTCCGCCTGACTGATGGCAGAGTGAAGGAAATGGACACACACACACACACACACACACACACACACACACACACACACACACACACACACACACACACACACACACACACACACACACACACACACACACACACCACGAACACGAGTGAAAAATAAGGAAATAAAAACGCAAGGAAGTTTTGGTATAATAATCACATCGACCCGCAAAGTAAGTTGGATAATCACAAGGATAATAATCTGTAATTCTCAACAAAAATGCGGGCGATAAACAACATTCCCTTACACGCATGAATGGAAGCAGGAAACACCGGAGTGATTACAATAAGGAAACACTTCTATTACAGAACGTCTGGCATGAACAAAAATAAATAATAAGAATATATACAAGCAAATATAAAAGTGTTAAGAACAGACTGCAAATACGAAGGTGACACGACGCGGATGTAGTATAAAGTATAAACTCGTGAAAAGCGAAACGAGAATAGAAGAATAGAAGAAAGAAAGAAACGCAGGAATGTTAAAACAAAAGAAGAACATTATTCCTCTCTCTCTCTCTCTCTCTCTCTCTCTCTCTCTCTCTCATTCCAGCCTGCTGACATATCACTGAAAGGTCAACGTGAAAATACACATGTAACTTTTAACTAAGTATGACGTAGTGGTGTTAAAAATAAATGGTTTGTTTTCACATTTTTTTATCACAGCTTAATGAACGAGTGGGTGATATTTATAATGAAGCAGAGGCGTGTTTATTTCATTCACAGGTGACGGATGAATGGCGGAAGTTTTGAAGATGAGATAGAAGAGAGAGAGAGAGAGAGAGAGAGAGAGAGAGAGAGAGAGAGAGAGAGAGAGAGAGAGAGAGAGAGAGAGAGAGAGAGAGAGAGAGAGAGAGAGAGAGAGAGAGAAATAATAACACGGATTTCGACAGTGTGTGAGAGCCCAAGCAAACAGTCACTAACCTGAAGTAACATGCATTTCCTTTCTCTCCACTTCCACCCTTTCCTCCAGTCTAGCCTCATAATTTCGATCACCTCCTCACCTCCTGACACATCTCTTTCTCTCTCACCCTCCACTTAAGGCTCATCATTTCAAAGCCTCCTTTACTTTCCCTCCACTTGTCCTCTCCCCATCATCCCCTTTACTCCAATCATCATTTTAATCCCTTCCTCCCCTATCCACTCTCCATCCATTCTTTTCCTCATCGTTTCTACTTCTTTCCAGTAATTCTCACTCCCTTTACTAGCCTTCCTCCTTTGCCCTTCCCTCCACTCCAGTCCCTCACTATTTTCACTTCCCTCCCGCACCCCTGACCTGTCCATGTCACTTTCCCGTCCCACGCAACCTTGTCTAGTATTTGCCTCCGCGAGGAATGAAGGAGAGTGGGAAGGGAAACGGATGAGAGGGCTGGCTGATGAGTCAACGCCACGCGAGTCTTGCACCATCTGACTCACCAACTGCATCACAGCCTCACTGCGTCACGCACTCATGACGTCACACACTCCATGACGTAAAATACTGACTCACCACTATCACCTCACCGCTTCACATACTCATGACGTCACACACTCCATGACGTAAAATACTGACTCACTACTATCAACTCATCGCGCCACACACTCATGACGTCACACACTCCATGACGTAAAATACTGACTCACCACTATCGCCTCACCGCGTCACACACTCATGACGTCACACACTCCATGACGTAATATACTGACTCACCACTATCGCCTCACCGCGTCACACACTCATGACGTCACACACTCCATGACGTAAAATACTGACTCACCACTATCACCTCACCGCGTCACACACTCATGACGTCACTCACTTCATGACGCAAAGCACTTCCTGACGTCACACACACCACACGCACGTCACTGACCATTCGGGAAACTGGTCCTGGTGTCGTTACGTTCAGCACGTCACGAAGAAGGGAAGCGAATGTTGCAGGGGAAAAAAAGGAAACATTTCTATCTCACTACATCATCGATTATTGACTGTCAGATTGAGTTTCCTCCTGAGGGTTAAGTGCGTGGGAGTTTCTCAGCGTTACAAATGGACTGTTGGCTCACATAGTCTAGAATTTAGCGGGAGAGAGTTGTTGTTGTTGTTGCTGTAGCGCTAACCGTCACCAGAAAGCTTTCAAAGCCCACTACCACCTCCAACAACATGCTGCCAGGTTAGTTTTTGTGCACATCCCAGTGTGGCTATTTTAATTGTAGTCAAGTGTGTGTGTGTGTGTGTGTGTGTGTGTGTGTGTGTGTGTGTGTGTGTGTGTGTGTGTGTGTGTGTGTGTGTGTGTGTGTGTGTGTGTGTGTGTGTGTGTGTGTGTGTGTGTGTGTGTGGCAGTCCACGACAACAACGCTACAATCATACATGACAAAATAAATAAATGAATAAATAGAAAAAAAAAAAACCCTCGAAATCTTTCACACTTAACATTCAGTGGTGATGCTGTAGTGGTGACCTTGACTTTGCTTCTGTTCGCTCTTGACCAAAATGAAATCATCCAGACCCTTCCACCTCTTCCTTCACCTTTTTCTTTCTATCATTTTTTTCTTACATTTCGATTCATGTTAAAAAATGAAATAAGAAAATAGAAAAAGAAAATCCAATCGTTCTCGTTCACTGTCAACACGAGAAGAGGTCAGGTGAAGTAGTACGAGTATTCCTCATCGATGTTCCATGGGCGTGCCACACCTGCCTGCCGTGCGAACGTTAACATCATCACAAGTCGAGCAAACATTCTGTATTCTCCGCCACTTTTCTCAGCGTTTACTATCAACCTCAAGCTCTTCACTCTTTGCTCTGACCAGAATCTTCCACTCGTCCCGTTATGTGAGGAAATTGTCAATAAATAAGTGGACAAAAGACTGGGAGGAAACACAAGACGTGTTCCAAACATATATGCCAAGTTACGCAATTTTTATGACCAATAATTGTAAGGACTTCAAAGATTACAAGCCTGGTGTCATGACATATTTTTCCTACTGATGATGCAGTTTCACTTCAACTATCACTTAAAATAATAAAATCACACTTGAAAGTGATTAAACCCGCTTCTTTTGGGCTGCTCGCGGTTTGGGTTGCCACCAGAGACCATCTTTCACCAATATGCTCGGTCTTCAATGACTTCCTCAGTCACATCCACCGCTTGCATATCTTCTTTCACTGCATTCATAAATTTCTTTGGTCTTCCTTTCTCTCTCCTACCCAAAGGAGTCGATTACGTCCGCTACATCCAGTTGAAAAGAGTAAGGCGCCGAGACGATTGAAACTAAGGTTCTCAGTGTACACGCATTTCCAACCGTGCATAACATAGTTAATGAGGGCTCTTTCTATCCTAAGCTATATATAGAGCGTAGAACAGTTCACTTATTTATATGATGAATGGTATACGAACTGCCACAAACCCAGGTGACAAGACAATGGTATTTAAAGTCTATGAACTCTCTCTTATAATTCTGTATCATTCATACTTCACTGCCACTCAAGGGAGGACACGAAGCACTGTACGAAGCACCGCCATCAACTTTAGTACCCGAGCAAAATTATCATGTTTATTTTGAAGGATTAACTGCGTGAGGATTGCAAATGTAATGTAATAAAACTAATTTTTTTCCCTTCCCTATGTGTTAAACGAGTTCACAACGCAGATATTTTTACTTCAGTAGGGGGTAATTAAGCTTCGTGTGTGTGTGTGTGTGTGGTGGACGCTTCAACGTAAAGGCTGGCAAAATTATGAGAGTGATGGTCTATTTCGGATCATGATTTAATTCTCTCTCTCTCTCTCTCTCTCTCTCTCTCTCTCTCTCTCTCTCTGACCTTGCTGTGATCTCGGCGACCTTTCACGAGCTGTGTTTCAGTAAAGGTCAGGATCATGGCGACGTTATTAGGGTTAAAAGCTTTGTAAATTTGCCTTCAATGAATGTAAAAAAAAAAAAAAAAAAAAAAAGTTTATGACGGTCTTCTTCTTCTTCTTCTTCTTTACACATGCATCGCAAAGGAGGAGATTATAAGGCTCACGAAACTAAAGAAAAAAACAAGAAGAGAAAGGAGGATAAAAGTAGTGGTGCTGGTAGTAGTGGTAGTAGTTATAGAAGTGGGGGAGTAGTAGTAGTAGTAGTAGTAGTAGTAGTAGTAGTAGTAGTAGTAGTAGTAGTAGTAGTAGTAGTAGTAAAATGACAAGAAAAATAAGCAAAAGAATAAAAAGAAGAGGAAGAAAATGAAGAAGAGATGATGGTGATAACGTGGAGGAGGAGGAGCAGGAGGAGGAGGAGAGAGAGAGAGAGAGAGAGAGAGAGAGAGAGAGAGAGAGAGAGAGAGAGAGAGTGCGTGTGTTCGTCTCTCTCTCTCTCTCTCTCTCTCTCTCTCTCTCTCGCTTTATAAGGATCTCGTCAGTATCCGTGTCTCGTGTCCGGATCGGAAGGACGAGCACCTGGACACGGACACACACACACACACACACACACACACACACATCAAGCACGCAATTTTGATCAGCAGCGGCAACCATACTTCAGGAGAGCATTCTCGATAATAACTCTCTCTCTCTCTCTCTCTCTCTCTCTCTGAGCCAGAAATACCTCTGAATAGCATAACTCGCCGCCCCATGCTGTGTCTGTCCCAGTAGTCTTTCCTGTTCGGCGAGCGGTGCTGCTGTGTAGGCCGCCACACAACAATACCTTGTTCCGCTCACGTGACCTCTCCGTTTCCCCTTATCCCTCTGCTCACTGAGGCTTATCGTCTGCTATTGCTACACATACACTGTAAGGTATGTATGTATGTATGTATGTACAGTGTATATACTACAGACACGCCATGCACCTTCCTTCTTGTAATTTAATACTCATGGCTTTATACACACACACACACACACACACACACACACACACACACACACACACACACACACACACACACACACACAGGCACATACACGCATTTTATTTTCCAGCTTGTCAAGTATTTCGGTATAGAAAAAAACTTATCCCTTCATATACCCAAAGTCTTAGTTATACAATTCTGATATGTATATATTCAGTACAGTCCTGCCATTTCAGATAAACCGGTTCCTATTGCGTATGTTCAAGCATGCAGGTCTCTCTCTCTCTCTCTCTCTCTCTCTCTCTCTCTCTCTCTCTCTCTCTCTCTCTCTACTGATATCTGCATTTTCTATCACGCGTCGGCCAACTGCTGTAATTTAGAAGATTTATAAGCCAAATTTACCACTACTCTGCAGGCTAATTAATATCCCTCAACAATATACGCGTTATTTTTCCATCAAGTTACGACTACTCACCCATCGACGGTACGTAAATTAAGCCGCAAACCAACTCACCTGTGATTAATTCAGCGCTGTGTTTTCGTGGCACGTCTGCATTCATTCTGGCGCATCTCCTCTTCATCCCCCCTCTACTCCGCTTCTTTCTTTAGCAGCCTCTCCTCTCCCCCTCCTCCTCTTCTCCCCTGCCTTATTTCGTCTCATAGCCGCCACTCACCCACTAACCCGCATGGAAAACAGCTTGGAGGGTTACGGTCCTTCCCTGCATGTTAAAGGCTTCAGTTTTGCGTCACTGAGAATTCCTGCCCTCAAAGCCGCAGGGGATTATCGACTGGAAGCTCTCTAGGTCGGAAATCTTAGCTGACGCGTCTTGTTCTTTGACCTCTATTGGCATATCAAGGCAACCAGTCTGGCTCCAGTTCGGGTTCTCAGGACAGTGATCTGGATGTGCAAGATTATTTTTATTATTCTCCACTCTTGCTGCGTGGAGGAAATTGCTCTGTGGTGGTGACGTCTGCCTGCCTTCCCGCATAAGCTGACTACAGGTTCTTGGCTTCCCGGAAAAAGGCAGCGTAGGAAGGCGGACTGAGGCGTGGCGAGAATAAAGCCGGAAGTAGGACGGTGGTGGTGATAGTGGTTGGTGGTAGTGATGATGTGGTAGGAACGTCTAGGCTAACCTCTTCTGTGTGTCGAGGGAGGAGGAAGAGGAGTAATAGGAAGAAGGAAGAAAGGAGGAAGGGGAAAGGGAGGAAGAGGAGATCAACAACTACAAGAACAAAAATAACAAAAAAACGACACTGACAACAGCAAAACAATAACAAACAACAATGAGAGCAAAAAGAGATAGAAGAGGAGGGAGGAGAAGTCAAGGTTACAGTAACACGCACTTCATCCTTTCACACAACAAACAAGCTAAGAAATGTACAACACGGACTAACAAACACCCACGCCACTGCAATGACTATCACTGACACAAAGAATGGACTAACAAACACCCACGCCACTGCAATGACTATCACTGACGCAAAGAATGGACTCGCCGTGGATAACACCTTCCTTTACCCAGCCCACCACCACCATCACCACCACCTCCTCCTCCTCTCCCGGGCCCGTTACTTTCATCGTCAAATAAATAATGCAAAAGTCATAATATTTTCACGTGTCAGGAATAAAACATGACATCCCTCGCTCCAGTGTAACCTGAGAGGGTAGGCACACATGGTCCCTCCTTCCTACCCTCCCCAACCATCACAATCACTCACTCTCTCAAAATTATGATAATAACGAGCTAATGGGTCAGTGAAAATTACAAATTAGGGATATCTTTGTCTTTTGCTTTAACTAGGGACGTAAATCCTTCTCGCTATCAGTGTCAGCATTGTCTCACGTCACAAGACTAACTGTACGGTATCTACCACTTGCCTCGCTCCCTCATTACCATGTCAGTCGTCACCGCGTAGAGTTCCGTGGACATATGAGGTGAGCTACGTGACAATAAGGTAACAGTCCAGTGCCAATCATCGTCTGTACTAGGAAATGTCAGTCGGTATTCAAATCAGCCATTCATGTCTTCACTTGTTTGTTCCTAGCCTTCAGCTTTCTTATTCTTTTTTTGTGATGAAAAGTAGACGGATTGAAGGTGAAGGGAAGTAGGGCAAGAAAATGTCTATGATGAAAACTGAACGTGATGAAATAGTTAATGAAGCTTTTTCGTTTTCTTTCGTGTCAAACTCAGTGGGTTATCTCATACATGCACATGTACGTAATTACATACATACATACATACATACATGCATTGATAGGCATGCACGCGGAAGGAAAAACGAAAAAAAAAGAAAATACGAAGCGGTTTTTGTGCGGCGTCTGTCCCCCTTCCCGATACCGATAACCAATAGATTGTAGGACTTTCAACGATTCGAAGAAAACGGATTGCTTTCAAAATCCTCTTCGTCCTTCTGTCCTTACATCCACTGCTGGTGCTTCTGCTGCTACTACTACTACTACTACTATCATCACCACCACCATAACCACCATGGCATCATAACCACCACCACAACCACCAAAACCAACAACAACAACTAAAAGCTAAAAACCACATTAATAACCGAGTAACAACAACCATCACCACCACCACCACCACCACCACCACTGTATTTCCACCCCAATTAATATTCGCAAAGGAGGATTGATTCCCTTAGCCGGCTTCAGCGCGCCCCTGTAAACGCGGTGCTCCAGGTCTTTACGGAAGCCCTACTCGCCTCGTCTTGGAAGCCTCGCCCCGCAACACCACACCTGTCCTTACCTGGCTGTGGCGGTGGATTTCCGGTGGTTTCATTATGTAATTAGGTAAGTGAGAGTGAAGTGAGAGTGAATTGAGTGAGTTTTGGGATAGGTGAGAGCATATTGAGAGAGAGAGAGAGAGAGAGAGAGAGAGAGAGAGAGAGAGAGAGAGAGAGAGAGAGAGAGAGAGAGAGAGAGAGAGAGAGAGAGAGAGAGAGAGAGAGAGAGAGAGAGAGAGAGAGAGAGAGAGAGAGAGAGAGACTGTCTTTCACGGTAATAAATCATAGACAACGTTAGAACATTTTGCCTTTGGGGTTTTAAATGACACTTTTGACCATTATTTTGCATATTGTTGTCGTTTTGTTTGTCTGTTTATTGTGTGTGTGTGTGTGTGTGTGTGTGTGTGTGTGTGTGTGTGTGTGTGTGTGTGTGTGTGTGTGTGTTTTCATCTCGCTTCCTTATACTTCCACGCAAAAACACACCCATCAAACCCAACCCTGTCCCACTCTTAAATAAACCTCACAACTCCTCCTCCTCCTCCTCCTCCTCCTCCTCCTCCTCCTCCTCGCATCCAGCATGTCGGAGCTAAGCCAGGTGTAAACAAACTTAATTTATCGGGCACGGGTCTCCAGCAGCGACACTGGCAGCCCGTAATGGAAAATTCAATTCAATATCCCTGGAAAACAATAGAATTTCTGTCCCACAGTGCCGCCAGTGTTTCCGAAACTCGCATCAGCAGCAAAAGGAGAGAAGGAGAGGAGTGTGATGGTTCAATCTGTATTATTTGTTAACGAACAAAAAATGGACTATTAGGTAATTTGTGTGTGTGTGTGTGTGTGTGTGTGTGTGTGTGTGTGTGTGTGTGTGTGTGTGTGTGTGTGTGTGTGTGTGTGTGTGTGTGTGTGTGTGTGTGTGTGTAAAGGTTTTGCTGATTAAAGGTAATTCACATCAAAGGTATACATTAATTATGAGAATCTAGTATGTAGTGTAAAAAAGGTAAATAAAACGAGGAGGAGATGAAGTAGGAGTAGTAATGTTTATTAATCATTTGCTTCCCCTACCCATTTCAACTCCACCCTCTCTCTCTCTCTCTCTCTCTCTCTCTCTCTCTCTCTCTCTCTCTCTCAAGACATCATTTACTGCTAGAAACGTCAAGGACAAAATGATTCATGATAATTTTTTTTCCTCATGGCTATTTTTAAAGTTCTGGATGTGAGACTTGACTTTTCGCTTAATTGCTGTACCTTCCCAGTGAACGCTAAATCTCCGTTGCATGAAGTAGTAGGTAAGGGTCCAGAGAAAAACGTATTCAGTCCCGGCATTAGTAAACGGAAACATGACACGCCTCAGTCTGGAATACGCGATGATGTCAGAGTGCGAACACGAGTGGCTAAATTTCGCCAACTCGTGCCCCTTTCCCTATCATTTCATTCTCTAGGTGCGTGGTGGGCCGATCCTGAGCCTTCCTTACTCCAATCCTAATCGATTCTCTCCACCCGACGCTATTCCAAGCTAATGATGGTGGCTGTCGGTTCCTACCTTAGACTTACGAGACACTTAAGACCCCAAATTCTCTTCGACCCGACGAACGGCTCCGTAATCGCCCCGACTGCCCTTGTCTGCCTGGTCAGCGCGCGGTCAAAAATATAGCGTCGCAGGGGTAAGGAAGGACAGAAAAAAGAGAGAAGAAACAAAGAAAATGCAAGATACGCGTGTGATGAGGTGAAGCCCCCATTAAATGGATTATGCAGTGTGAAGCCTTAGAGAACAATGGATTTATGTACAGAGGGGTGAAGTGCTAGGGTGTTACGGGGTTGAATGTGCTGCTGGGGATGTAAATAGGTGGTGTTAACGCCAGCAGGTCGTATGTAAGTGAGCGCAACAAAGAGCACTTATAAAGAAAGGATGTAACTGTTAAGGCTTTGGATGAGCGAAGGTTAATGATTTGTTTTTGTTTACACTATGTAAATGTTGCCGATTATTAAAATTGTTATAACCTAATTGTTTTGTTGTTTTGAGTTGAGGGAAACGTAAATAAGGATATAAATGCTTTCGCGCATAGCGTGTGTAATTTAGCAGGCGAAATTTAAAATACTGATCGTTGCAAAATTCTGGCTTTACTAACAACACTGAAATTTACTACTTTTTTTTGGGGGGGAAAAAGTGGCAGTGTTCTGGAAGCCACTCCACCGTTTGTGACTCTTATTCCTGCCAGACTGACTCATCAGACAGGCGCACGACGGACCCTCGCCCTTCCTAACAAACAAACACAGACTAGGAGGCGACGCAACAACAGCCCACGCAAAACATACTTAACAGGAGAAAAAGACAGCTGTGGATTCTTGAATTTCAATACACGTGAATATCATATAATGGTGGGAACGTGTAAAAGTTGTAAACAGACACACACACACACACACACACACACACACACACACACACACACACACACACACACACACACACACACACACACACACACACACATTATCACGTTGAGGCAATTCGGCAAGGAAGTGGTGGAGGTCCATCTGCTTGACCGCGTGAAACCACTTTGTGAGAAAGCTGTTGTAATGGGACTGGAAGGTAGGAAGGGGGGGATGAGGGTGCGGGCTGGAGGCGATGATAGGGCGGGAGGCAAGGGCTGGAGGCGAGGTGAGGTTCAGGGGAGGCAGAGAGAGAGAGAGAGAGAGAGAGAGAGAGAGAGAGAGAGAGAGAGAGAGAGAGAGAGAGAGAGAGAGAGAGAGAGAGAGAGAGAGAGAGAGAGATTTTCGATATAAATTTCTTCACTGCGTATACCGTGGAACGCAAAACATTTAGTATAAAAAGAAAAGAAAAGAAACTCGCACAAATGTCGCGAAATCTAAATAATCAGAAATTCACAATCCACAATCATATTCATTACTAAAGTGCCGTGGCTTCCCGTACAAGCGTCACGTACATTCCGGACTTTTTACAAATGAAAACCTGCATGGACGACTTGTACAAATGACTAACACGAATGACTTCCACGTCATCCATGATACATGGCATCTTGCACTGTGGTTTTGCGGTTAGGATCTAAGACCCCTCGAGAAGAAGGAATCCAAGTAGCCAAAGTAACTGAACACATGTGCTGCCTTGCTGTATCACCTGTAGTAGTACGCGCCGCAACCACTGTCGCCAGGTGCGCGCCGAGAATCACTACTGGAGAAACCCTAAGGTATGAAGTCACACGTTTTCGTACTTCATGATGGAAAAAAAAATGTTATATCGGAGGTGCGTGTTGCGGGTCAGGGAGACGTGCGTGTCGGAGTGAGTGACGGAGTGGTGTGTGCATTATGGAGGAGGCCAGTGTGGGTTGCGGCGAGTGAGCGTGGGAGCTGTGAGGATCCATGATGTGAGGGGCGTGGGAAGTGACACGGTGAGTGGAGTCCGTGGCGTGGGAGGCATCAAGATCCCTCTCCCCTTCCCCACCACGCCTCCACAGCCTTCCTCCCGCCCACATACACAACGACGGCGCCTAAATCATGAGTGAGGGACCGCGTTTCAGCATCACGTCACGTCCACGCCGCCGTGATGCCTCGGACCGCTCAGAGAAGGCTTGATATTTACGATTTAAACTTCTGACTTGGACCCATCCGGCTGATGCAAGGCGTGCCGTATTTCACCGCGCTGAAGAAACGAGGAAAGTTTATATGCTGCTGATATTTGGAAATCGTACCTTACTCTGGACAGCCACTATATTTATTGCACTTAATCACGGGTGTCAAGATTGCGTCAAGCGCCCAACATCAGTACCACCACCACCGCCACCGCCAGCTCAGGCAGACAGAAGAGTGGAGGCGTGATGGGGAGACAGGCAGACAGACCGACACGCTCAGCTGCGGCACGTACGCAGTTATTTTCCTCGCTGGTGGAGAAAATATTAATAAAAAATGGAATTGCAGAAACCTTCTAACATGGCGTTCTTGGTATTTCCCTTCAATTATATAAAAGAGTGTTTTTCCAGATGAATTTCACACATCAATTTAATTTCCAGTGTTATTTCCACTGCACTGAGAGAGAGAGAGAGAGAGAGAGAGAGAGAGAGAGAGAGAGAGAGAGTCTGAGTCTGTCTTCATACTTAATTCTAGTAAAAGATAAAGAGGCGACAGGGAAGAAAGAAAATATTATAAGGTAAAAAACTTCAGCCAAATATGGTGGGAATGTTGGGAGACCACAATAAGAGGGAGACATTCGGAACTGAAGGAGAAAAGACAAGAGGCAAGACAAAAGAGAATTAAGATGGATGATGTGGCAGAGAGAGAGAGAGAGAGAGAGAGAGAGAGAGAGAGAGAGAGAGAGAGAGAGAGAGAGAGAGAGAGAGAGAGAGAGAGAGAGAGAACGATAAGTAGAATCAGACCAAGGAACTAAGCACAAACTAAAATCCTAAAGCTGAGAGAAAAGAGAATATTGAAAAAAATAAAAACTGGTGATTTAAATGACGAAAAAAAAAAGTTTGACAATATGAAAAAGCCTCTGTTTTGGATTGTCTTTGCTGTGTAAAATAGAAATAGCAAAAGGTAAATTCACACGATTTCTCCTTCATACCCTCCCCGGACATGCATTAAAAAGTATCCATCACGTAGGTCAGCCATTTCAAGTTTAATATACGTTCTTGCATATACCATAAAGGTAATGGTTAAACATGTATCATACTATTAGTTCTCCTGCGGCATCATTAATCTTCGAACAGCGGTAATGCATCGTAAATTTCAACCACCTTTGTCAGTTTATTGCAGTGATAAAAATAATAAAGAAAGAAATAACTCACGTGGTGGTTACTATATACCTAAGACAAGTGGACGCCTCGTGGAGCTCAGATTAGATAAGAAAAGCAATCTAATCTTACCTTCATCTACTATCACAATGTAATCAGAGTGTTTTAAATAAGAATGTACGCTTTGTTTTTGTTTAGAAAGATCAGCGAGCAGGGAGATAATACAACAACGGATTAGTTACATACATAAATAGATCAGTCGCGGAGGTTTAAATGGTCTTGTAATACAGTTTGGGACAAGTATATAGAGAGACGGAAGATCAAAGGACAATATAAACGTGGAGGAAAGGTTGTGCTATTTTGAGGCTGAAAGCACCAGGGAATGAGGCTCTTCAGAAGAATCCAGACACTGACGTCACACGTGTGGGACTTGGTAACGTCATCCGTGCTGTGATCAGATAATGTGTTCTAAGAGGTCTCGTCTTGCTTAAGTCTATTTATACTTTACGTGTTAAGGACTTATGGCAACGGTATAAAAGATAATAAAGTAGAGAGAGAGAGAGAGAGAGAGAGAGAGAGAGAGAGAGAGAGAGAGAGAGAGAGAGAGAGAGAGAGAGAGAGAGAGAGAGAGAGAGAGAGAGAGAGAGAGAGAGAGAGAGAGAGAGAGAGAGAGAGAGAGAGAGAGAGAGAGAGAGAGAGAGAGAGAGAGAGAGAGATAACGGTATGTAGAATCAGAGCAAGGAACTAAGCACAAACTAAAATCCTAAAGCTGAGAGAAAAGAGAATATTGAAAAATAAATAAAAAATAAATAAATAAAAACTATTGATTTAAGTGACGGAAAAAAAACAGTTTGACAATATGAATGAGCTTCTGTTTTGGACTGTCTTTGCTGTGTAATTCTCTCTAGAAATAGCAAAAGATAAATTCACACGATTTTCCTTCATACCCTCCCCGGACATGCATAGGAAGGACGAGGATAAAGAATTAATGACTGAAATTATCCTGTACTATTCGAGAGAGAGAGAGAGAGAGAGAGAGAGAGAGAGAGAGAGAGAGAGAGAGAGAGAGAGAGAGAGAGAGAGAGAGAGAGAGAGAGAGAGAGAGAGAGAGAGAGAGAGAGAGAGAATGTTTCATATTCAAATTGTTGGCCAATTCACTTCCTGTAGTGTATCTTTCGAGTTGAAGTTTCTAGTTTGTCCAAGCATTATGTTCAAGAAAGACTGGAGCCAGGGATAAACACACATCGGAGCTTGGGAATGGCACCAAAACAGATACTGGTGCCAAGGAGAGATGACCTATGGATGGTATTACACGAGAAACATTTTTGTGAAAGTGTATTCTTTAAGTTATGATTCTACCAAGGAAAGCCATTTCTCTGTGTAGTATTGCCATAGCGTCCATCGATGACATGTTCTCGCGTTACAGCTGAGGATTAATTCTTTATTCATTTTGGATGACCTTCTTTTACTATGACTCAAAAGTGCAGCACCAAGTCAAATCACATAACTAGGTTGGGCAGCATGAGACCATTCACTGCGAACACTGTGCACACTGTGAAAATAATGAATTCAGCAGCACAATTCATAAAGTCAGCCAGTGGCGTCTGTGACCTCGTGTTGGTAAAGACAGACTCAGCGTTGTCCTTTCATCCGTCAAGGTTCAAATGACTTTAGTTTTCTGTCCTTCCCTCGGCGGCAGCGTCCTGGCGTTAGGCAGTGCCTGATGCAACGACGACTGTCTGGTCAAGGAAACAATGCTCAGCGACACGACCTTCCGCCTCGCTGGTGACGCGAAGGCAGCGGTGCGATAAGACCCACGCCACGCCTGTGTCGCCACCGTACCCTCCGACCTGACCGATCTTGTGCGACGGGAGGCAAGGAAAGGAACAATGCGAAGCGTGACCAGACACTTGAAAGACATGTATAGAGCGATTCAAAACAAAACGGAGACAAAAACAAGAAGGCAATCTAACCCTAAACAAGCAGGTTACTTAAGGATCACCACAGACACGATAAAGGTGCGCAGGGGTAACATGGTAGTAGGAAGAAAGGACAAATGAAGAAAGAAAGAGAAAAAAAATAAAAAAGGGAATGTAACTTCTAGCGGCTAAAAACAGCAAAACAACCTTTTTCACGAAACCCTGGAAAACAAAGCAAGCGGTGTGTACAGACTGATAAGGAAAATGACACTTCATGCAAGACTTGGGTCACTCTTGGAGTTGTTGTTGTTGTTGTTGTTGTTGTTGGTGGTGGTGGTGGTGGTGCTTTGTTGTTGTTGTTAGTGATGATGATGATGGTGGTGCTGCTCGTGTTTATATCATCAACAATAACAATGACGATGACATTACAACAACAATAACAATAACGGCAACAAGAACAATGACAATAACAATAACATCAATGATAACAATAATAATTATACTACTACTACTACTACTACTACTACTACTACTACTATTTTGTCAACAACACATTAGGTTAATTTACTCAAGAACATGTCAAGATATACCGACTTGATGACACACACACACACACACACACACACACACACACACACACACACACACACACACACACACACACACTGTCGTGGGAGTTTGATTACAATGGGAACTTTTGGCCCTGAGTTAGAGAGAAAATAGAAAGAAAACAATGAGAAAAAACAGGAGCGAGAAATTGGTGTGAAAAATGACGCGAGGAAACAGCGAAGAGGAAAATGAGACACGGGAAAAAATGTGAAGCGAGGATGAGGAGAAAAACACAAGATGCTCAACTCTGGAATGAGGGGCATCTTATTTATATTTCAGCGGATGGTGGACAAAAAAAAATGTGAAGGTGGTGATGGCATTACGATGCAAGAGGAGGAGGAGGAGGAGGAGGAGGAGGAGGAGGAGGAGGAGGAGGAGGAGGAGGAGGAGGAGGAGGAGGAGGAGGACACAAAAGAGAGAAGGATAGAACTACAAAGTAAAAAAAAAAACTAATATAAAAGAAAAAGAGGAACGAGAAAAGTAGAGTGTTGAAAATAAAAGGAGAGGGATCGAACGAGAGGGTAGGAAGGGAGAACCAACAGCTTATGGCCAGCCAGTACCATTGATCCTCACCTGTCTGTCACTTCCACGGACATGTTGACAATTCATCAACGCGCCAACGGCCGATACAAGAAATAAATACAAAAAGTTATCTTACACCTAAAGGAGCACGCGTGTCGTATTCATCTTTCAACAACCCTAGTCTCTCTCTCTCTCTCTCTCTCTCTCTCTCTCTCTCTCTCTCTTTGTTAACACTCACCGCTGAGCAACTTGTTTATTTCATGTTCTCGTTCAGGTGGTTTAAATAATCTGTCGGATATCGAGATTGGACATTCTAACAGTGGTAATACTTTGGTGAAGATTCATTATATATGCAATAAGAATTAAGCCTTCAGTTTGTTTTGTGTTTGTCTTTAACAAGTTTTCATGTCACATAATTTTCAGAATACGTGTGTATGTTAAGCTTTCAGTCCACTTTTGTTATTCATTTACTTACGCAGTATATGGATGTCCTTCTCCTCCTACAACTTCATAATTCACCTTTAGGTTTAAATATTTAATCTCCAGCTAACATCCTTGTATATTTCATCGCACATTACTTTACCTATCCCTGGCTGGCTGCGTGCCGGGACTCGCCTGCCGCTTCCAGCCCCTAACTTTCCTTAATTTTTCACTATGATGATAGATTAGCTTGAAAAATACTGAGGAATTTCTCATTAGCCTATTAGTTAATCGATTAATCACTGTGGTAGTCTCGCTGCCGCCCACCAACTGACTCGTCTCGCCCATCAGGACGCTGGTTATTATTTTTAGGCTTAGGCAAGTGATAAAAAACTTAAATAACTCAATCATTATTAATTTGACCGGAACGCGATGACATAAGTTTGTAGCGATGACAAGACACGTTCAGGATTGTCTACAGCTAACGCGAGAGAGAGAGAGAGAGAGAGAGAGAGAGAGAGAGAGAGAGAGAGAGAGAGAGAGAGAGAGAGAGAGAGAGAGAGAGAGAGAGAGAGAGAGAGAGTGAGTGAGTGTGTGAGTGTGTGTGTGTGTGTGTGTGTGTGTGTGTGTGTGTGTGTGTGTGTGTGTGTGTGTGTTTGTCATGGGGCTTGTTGGACTCTATGCCTGGAGTAACTGTTCATTTTTTTGCGTTTATCTACTTGTAACTAAACTTCAGTTACATCTCTACCTAGACATTTAATCTCGCATAATACAAGTTACGCAAGATTTGCTTTGTACACTTTTCCATAACTTTTCATTTTTTACATATCTAAATTAGTAACCAATGTTGTATCGCGTATTTACTATGTTGTACCTCATCAATGTTGCATATTCAAGTGTCATTACTACTTCTTGAAATGGAAACTATTATGCTTACCTTTTTTATTTACAATTGTGTACAGTTTACTGATTTTTCGATTACTCTTCATTCTCATTCCAAAATCTTTTATAGCTGAATGTTCCCAGATTGTGGTAAAACCATGTGTCAGGAGTGGGATTCGAACCCACGCCCGGAAGACCGGACTGCGACCTGAACGCAGCGCCTTGGACCGCTCGGCCATCCTGACTCTGACACAACACTAATTCGCTCAGAAACACACACACACACACACACACACACACACACAGAGAGAGAGAGAGAGAGAGAGAGAGAGAGAGAGAGAGAGAGAGAGAGAGAGAGAGAGAGAGAGAGAGAGAGAGAGAGAGAGAGAGAGAGAGAGAGAGAGAGAGAGAGAGAGAGAGAGAGAGAGTCTTTCTATTTCCCTCGTGAAAAGTTTGAGAATTTGCTAAGTCCTATAGAAGATGTGGATGAGACGAAGCCGAAGAGGAAGAGGAGAAGGAGGGGGAGGGGGAGGGAGAGGAGGAGGAGGAGTAGGAGGAAGAGAAGGAGGAGCAGGAAGAGGAGGAGGAGGAGGAGGAGGAGCCTTGTGGAGCCATCGCGCCCTCCCCTGCGGCTCGGTAAGTAAACACCACCGAGTAATGTCAACAAACATTTGGACTCCGACCTCTCGAGTAGAAAATGTTGTTTAGTCACTTGTGATGTTTTTCTACACTTTTATTGCCTTAATGGGCTTTACTGAATCGTGTGTGTCGCCATCAGCCGCGCTGCGCGACGAGTAAAGGCACACCGATACTTTACACTGCTCTATAAGTGTATAACGAAGTAAAGGTATGAGGTCATCGCTGTGGTGCCGTAGTTTTGTATTGTCATTGCGTTACCCATCCTCTCTTGTATGTATATGTATGTATGCATGCAAGTATGTATGTATATATGTATGTATGTGCATTTTTGTTCCGTTGGCAGGTGTTTCAGTATCGGATAAAATGAGTGTGCAGGTTCTGATTGTATCTATGTATTTTGGGTTGATGTATTTCGTATGACACTGAATTCTCCCATCAGTGCGATTTTTTTTTAGTATACAAAAAAAAAGCAAGACGTTTATAGGCTTAGTATTGTTTTCTACAAATAAGAACACAAATACATTGTTTATTGTTCTCGTTTGTAGTTTTGTATGTTGTATCATTTCATATTTTGTATCACCTCAGGATTTCAGTATTTCATCAAATCGTCAGACTTCAACACTCAAACTAAATATTTTACATTGGCTGAAAACACTATCATATGCACCAGGGGAGGTAAAGGGTGGCTGCAGTAAAGGTTAAAATAAAGATTGGAGAGAGAATGACGGTAGTCCAGACCAGTCAGACCGTCCGTACCCTGCAGCAGCACGGCACACCACCACCACCACCACCTTCATACCAACGGCAGGATCTCGTGCTAGCAGGTCACCTCTCTCACCTCACCAATCCACTAATGGACGGTTAACTTTTCTCTCTCTCTCTCTCTCTCTCTCTCTCTCTCTCTCTCTCTCTCTCTCTCGGCAGTTTCACCAGGACACGCAATTGTACCCACCGCTGCTCTGTGCCTCGAGGAAATAATTAGTTAACTCTTGCTTCCCTCACATCCCCGACGACGCCATTCCCTGAACCTTAAGTTACCTGATTGAAGAAACATGCAGGTGTGTGGATCGCAGGCCAATTAGGGATGCATGAACATAGCACTTCTGAGCAGGTTAATTCTTTTAGTCTCCGGAGATTTAGACTCAGCTTTGGAATTATGTCAATGTCCAGGCTTCCTTGTCGCATCTCTAGGAAAACCCAGATAGAAAAAGGGAAAAGAAAAATATTGTAAAACCTCCTCCTTTTATCGTTAAAGTTTGTTAACGCTGGTAGAATATCTCATAATGTAATGATACATCAAGTGCATAATGTCATAGCTATAAATACACACGTACATGAGTTCTATTGCTGAAAAAAGGTAAATTTTCTTTTTCTTTTCCATTACCATTACAGTGTAGTCGGTCTATCCTTTGTCCCAGCGCGGTTAGCCACTCTTCGATTCTCTGTGGAGGGGACGAGTAATGGTCATGGTGATCCACTTGAGTTGCGACAATGATAGTCTATCTTTAGTGGATTTGACGTGGGATGTGCTCTTTGCGTGGTAACATTAAGGACTACAAAGTTCATCGTCCAATGGTTCAGTGATGGCAGAGTGAAATATTTCACACCAATCGACGAGGAATCATTTGCGATGCAATGAAATGATTTTCACTAATACACTACTGGTAAAAATACAAAACTATCTAGAACATTAGTTTGCATGATAAAGTAGTTTCAATGACAACACTAAGTAGAAACTACTTTACATTGTTTTACTTTTCCTATGCTTAACCTTTACTCGAAAATAAAATGGAAGCTCCTACAAAAAGCAACTTTTATATGTTTTTTTCTTTTAACAGCTGAAAGTCAGTGAAACAGCAGAGGTAGCGACAAAGGTCTCCCTGAATTGTTGACGGCCTCATTACTTTTGTACGCGTTAGTTGCGGCCGACA
This sequence comes from Portunus trituberculatus, assembly GCF_017591435.1. Lineage (NCBI taxonomy): Eukaryota > Metazoa > Arthropoda > Malacostraca > Decapoda > Portunidae > Portunus > Portunus trituberculatus. The sequence continues at coordinate 9,060,000 of NC_059298.1, forward strand.
GCGTGTTGGACTACAGTGATGCATAACGTGTTTCTCGTCCCTTCCTTGACAAAACAACTACCAAGAAACAAGAGCAGCCGCCGATAATTAGAGTAGAGCTTACAGAGGTTGAATAATTGGTAATTTCATCGATTATTTGCATAATTACAGTTTAAGAGGGACACTCAACTTCCCATAAAGGATTCATGCTGTGACAAAGTTTTTTCATTATTTCTGTCAAGCGTGAAGTAGTGTTAAAAACGATACGATTCCCTGTGCAGGCCAACAATCCCGGGAAAAACAGGTTAAACATTAAGCTCTGGACTTTACAGCCACGACCTGATGGAAAACATATGCTTTTAACGAAAAAGAAATGCGTCCAGGAACTTTTTTTCTTTAGAATTTTTTTTTCCTTATTTATTTATTTTTTCTAGAAAAAAAAGTGTTGTCACGGTGCTTAAGTATAAACCTGATTTAAGTTAGTGACAATTAATTCCCTCTCCAAACCTCACAGGAGTCAGTCGTCTAATGTCACTTTGATATTCCTCCATCAGTATTCTCTGTCGCTGTCTAACGAACATTTACCACATTTTAATCATCTTTGTGTCTCGTTCGTTAAGTAGAATCACGCTTTTCTCTTTTACCATAACCGAAAACATATTTTCCTATTTCATCTCGATACTTTTACGTACGTGTGTAAATACTCTCCAATAATTTATGTTGCTTCCTTTTCCTCCCTCAAAAAAAAAAAAAAAAAAAAAAAAAAATCATGGCTTCTCTTACACCAGCTACAATACTGTCTTTCTATCTTTCCTTAACATTCCTCTGAATATTCTCACAAAGCAACCAATTCAATCGTGGAAAAAAAATAATAAAATCACGCTACTATTTTTCTATCTCATTTTAGCATTTCTGCAAATACTCTCCACAAACCAATCAGTTTAAAAGTTATCACATTCTAATAATCTATGTACCTCAACAAAGAAAAAAGGTAAAATGCCCTCTCTCTTTACTACCCTGACATTCTGCGGCCTTCCGTAAAATAATTATTTCACTACCCTTTCTTGTTTTTAATATTTACTACTCATCAATGTTTTACCGAGGTTATCCACATGCTACTTCACCGCAACGATAACTTCTTAGGCACAAAGCGATGTGCGTTTGTTTTTCTTGGTGTGCGTACTGTAGGGTTCTTGTCTTTATTCTTCCCGTGCTTTCTACAATATGGTCTAGTTTCATAGCTTAGCTTATTGTTGCATTTCTCTCTCTCTCTCTCTCTCTCTCTCTCTCTCTCATGTACGTGGTGCCAACGAACCGAACCGTGAGAAAATGCGCGACACCAACACCGCTACATCCCCGACAACACCAACGACTCAACATGCCTCACATCATCAACCCCGCCACAGCCTTCTCATTACCACATGTTCTTATATGCAAGAGCTGAAACAGTTTTGTCCTTAAAATTATGCTGTTTTATTCTGCCGTAATCGCTTCACCACGATTCAGAAAAAGAAAATATATTAGGCGTTCGTTTCAGCCTCTCTCGATTTCCCACCCCAGTGCCGCCGCCCTCCACCACCCAGCTCCCAAAACGCCGCCTCCACACAGGAGCCGAGTCACTTATTTACATAATTAACAGGAAAATATTCATAGGGAGGATCGTAGTCTCCCCGTGCACCTATCCCCGCGGGAGGCGCCTAGAGTGCCTGCTGCGGGGTGTTCGGCCGGTGCCGCGACGTGACGATGCTTCCGGCGCCATCCAATTAAAGGAATGTGCGCCTCGAAGCAGCGTCACAAGAGGCGCTGCGTGGCGATAGAAGGAACACATGGCTGTGAAAACTTCCCACTGTGGTTAGCGCCGTGACAAAGCACGCCACGGATCGCAAGGGCATAAACCACGCACAGGGCGACGCCCCAAATTTTAATTTTCAATTCACGGCGAAGAACTTCCTGCCGCAGCCAGTGCACGCGCTTTCAAAGAATAAATAATCACATTTCATATCTCCATTAAGCATGAGCCGAGTGTTATTTTGTTGTGCAAGTGTTATGAAACTCGATAATTCATGCTTTTTCCCACCATAGATATCAATATTATTTTATCGCGGACGACCGAATAGCACTGGCTGGCATCGTTTGCTGCTCTGTCTGCACCACAGTCGTTTCGTCACGTGCGATGGTTACGTGCTACGAACATTTATAGTAATGAAAGACTGTACCAGACCAGTCTTGAATTACATCAGCAATAGTATAAAAAAAAAGACAAAACTGCGCAAACAAGTAAAACATTTAAAACTATACTCACCCTAAGTTCGCAAGTATGTAGGAATCACCAGTAAGGAAAGAGGAGAGATGTCCTTATGACCTCGTATAAATGGCTATAAAGTGTCGTACAATACTTCTCCAAAAGTATAGAAATGAACAAAAACATTCCATTACCTTCTAATCTGAGAGAAACCAAGCGAGTGAAAACTGTTTGCATGGTTCTCTTACGTGTTCGGCAACGTATATGACCACTAGTTTTCCGCACCCTCAGAGATATTTGTGCTTTTCTCCCGTGTAAGAGGTAACAAAGAAACCTCCTATTTCCCCTCCAGATTACTACACAGGTGAGGTTCAATGTTAATTGTAGGGCGGCTGTGAAGAAAATGCAAGACAGCGGCCATTATGCTGGTTCTGACAATTGTGATCAAATTACTGGTGACCTTATGCACACACACACACACACACACACACACACACACACACACACACACACACACACACAGCTACCTATACTGATGATCCACGCCTCCCTCACCTTCCATCTCTAGCAGATGGTGTGAGGGGCCGCGGGCACAGCGAATGCTTCTCTCAATAAAAATGGGCTTGAGGACACTGCCTCGAGGGTGCGGTTATCCTTGAGACGAGTGTTTGATGCAACAGCAGCAGCAGCAGTAAGTAGTAGTAGTAGTAGTAGTAGTAGTAGTAGTAGTAGTAGTAATAGTAATGTAGCATCAGCAGTAGCAGCAGATAAAGAGAAAGAGGACGGGGAGGAAGGAAAAACACAATCACTAATACACGAACACGTCATCAAGTCTGGACCATAATTGAAACAAAGTGATTCATAAGCCATGAGGTTCGATCATAAATTAAGACTCGTGTTTCATGTTCCAGACCAATGAGAACCTAACAAATTAGTGCACAGTTGACGAACGCTATATATATGTAATTTTTTTTTCGTATGTTTGTCTAACATATCACTAGTCATCATTTAGCGTAAATTTCCTTTGAAACTGATATCGCAAATTTTACAGGCTTGTTAGTTTTATGAAGGAGCTTGTCTGACAAAACCGCTACTCGTAAGAATAGATGCCTTGTCATACATATGCTGTGTCACGTACCTGATTTTTAAGTGCCTTTAAAAGAATATGTTACAATCTAATAAGGGAAACGTTAAGGGGATGCAAGACGACTGCAAGGAGGAAAGGTTAGGCGAGGTGAGGGAAAGAGAGACATTAGAGAGGAGAATAAATTGAGTCTAAACATTTCGTCGCGATGTTTGAGGCACTCTTTCAGTAATTAGTCTAAACTTTGACATCCAATAACAGCAACACCATTAAATCGTCATGAAATGGGGGGGTGGTTTCTTTAGGCGCGTCATGAAATTGCGTGGCTCAATTTCTTTTATCGATAATATTTCCTGCAATATCTTATAGACTGATAGAAATAAAGAAATTTGATGTTTTATTTTCTAGTTACTTCGATTTGCTTTTCCTGGGGCCACTCATTTTAAGAAGGATATCTTTTATTACCGACGTAGTTTCTATAGAACTAATTACCAGTCTCCATCTATCATTATAAACAAAACTGCTACATATTTTTATCTTTCTCTAACCTCCCTTTCAACTTCCTACGTACTACTCAGAAACACATTTTAAAGAATATCTAATTTAAAGATTTCATTATATTCTTACGAGCGACTTCGTGCAATATCGTGAAACCATTTTTTCCCGAATAAAGTGACATCAAACTTCATTAGGGCTTCACAGCAAAACACACACACACACACACACACACCTTGTAGTGTAGTGGTTAGCACGCTCGGCTCACAACCGAAAAGGCCCGGGTTCGAGTCCCGGTGTGTGGAGTGTGTTGTGGTCTCAGTCCTACCAGAAGATCGGTTTATGAGCTCTGAGGTCGTCCCGTAATGGGAAGGCTGGCTGGGTGTCCATCAGACGACCGTGGTGAATTACACACACACACACACACACACACACACACACACCCCGTGGACGTGTACAGGCTGCACTACGGTGATATATAATTACACTAAGTGCTATTAAATTCACGAGTGTATGAAATCAATCGCTTTATCAGAGCCATAAAAATCAAACTCAGAGAGAGAGAGAGAGAGAGAGAGAGAGAGAGAGAGAGAGAGAGAGAGAGAGAGCAGGAACATTAAAGTGTGCGTGTAGTTTAAAACGAATCATATAATTAGGCGATTTACGCTATTCCTTGTAATTATTTTTCAGCCATTGGAAGCATTCAGGTGAATCAGGTGATGTATATGAAAAAATGTCATTAATTTGGCTAATAAAAGTACGTAATTAATGCCTTGTGTAAACTGATATGATGCGAGTGGTACTTCCTCTCTCTCTCTCTCTCTCTCTCTCTCTCTCTCTCTCTCTCTGAAACGAATGAGTGATGCTGCAAGTGTTCCAGTCTGATGCTTCCAGTAATTGGGAAAGCGACGACCTCCAGACCAGACCAGACCAGACCAGGAAGTTGGGTCGGCATTCCACTCTCATATATACGAGTGCATGTTTGTAGTAATGAGCTGATGCAAATGGATGACTTGTAACGCAGAGGATAAGATATGCAGTTTCTTTTCTCTCTCTCTCTCTCTCTCTCTCTCTCTCTCTCTCTCTCTCTCTCTCTCTCTTTCTCAAGACAGATAGAAATGTATTAAAGCTTTACCAAACATCAAACCACAGCAAACTATACTTAATTATGAAAGAAAAGGTAAAGAAAAAGTAGGCAAACACACGACACAACACAACACACACACACACATCCATCTCACTACGCCCTGAGTCAACCACTCAAGCCCTCCGCACTCCTACTGTCGCCGCCTACCTGCAGGGCTTCGGCAGGAAGGTGGTGTCTCTCCTTACAGAAACTCGAGTGAGGTGTTCCTGGGGTGTAACGAGAGAGAGGAGGATCTGCTCTCACGGTGGGTCTCCTCTCAGCCTCTCCTTGCCTCCTAGTGTGTGTGTGTGTGTGTGTGTGTGTGTGTGTGTGTGTTTGCGTGTGTGTGTGTGTAATTCACCTCGGTCGTCTGCTGGTCACCCAGCCAGTCTTCCCCATTACGAAGCGAGCTCAGAGCTCATAGACCGGTTTTCGGGTAGGACTGAGACCACAACACACTCCACACGCCATGAAAGCGAGGCCACAACCCCTCGAGTTACATCCCGTACCTATTTACTGCTAGGTGAACAGGGGCTACACATTAAGAGGCTTGCCCATTTGCCTCGCCGCCTCCGGGACTCGAACCCGGACCCTCTCGAGTGTGAGTCGAGCGTGCTAATCACTACACTACGCGGTGTGTGTGTGTGTGTGTGTGTGTGTGTGTGTGTGTGTGTGTGTGTAAGATAGAATTAGTGGGAGATGGAGATATGCTTGTGCGTATGTGTGTCTGCACGTGTGTGTGATATAGATAGATGAGTAGATACAAGGAAAGATAGAAAGATAGATAGACAGGTAGACAGAAAAAGAAAACTAATACGAATTCATCTATTCTATTTATCTATCTATCTACCTATCAATTTACCTACCTACATATTTACTTGCTTATCTACCAATCTAACTGTCAATTTACCTACCTAGCAATCAATCAAACTATCTATTCATCTATCTACGTATCAGTTAATCTATTCATCCATCCATCCATGTCAATTTTTCTATGGCGGGGGACAAACACAATAACCTTCACAGCACTCAGTACCTGGAGACCCATCAACACTAACCATCCTCTAGTACATTCTCATTCCTTCAGCAACAAAGGCGGAGGAAGTCATTATTACAACCATCAAATCACGTAGCCTTCCGCACCACAACCTCGTAACAAGGCAATCCAGGTATTTATGACTGAACGATGCCATTAGTATTAGTCAACAAGGGGGAAGGAGGGATGGAGGATAGATAGGGAGGAGTAGGGCAGGCAGGCAAACTGGGAGGTTGGGAGGTGGAGGTTACTGCACTGGCGGATCAAAGCTAAAAGTCGGAGATCAAAGTTCCGTGTTTATTTCCACCATTTCAGATTGCAAAAAAAGGCTTATGTATCAGCTTAGTATATTTGTGACGGCTTCAAAGGTAAATGTCCTAGTAAGTGAGTGAGGTGGTTGGACGTGACGGCAGGTGGTGGGCGGTTTGTGAACGGGAGGAGATCCATCATACCGCCCACACCACACTATCACCACAACTCTCACCACTTTACTTGTTCCTCCTCCTCCTCCTCCTCCTTCTCCTCCTATCCCGCCAGTCAGTCGAGGCACATGCGGGGCTTTGTGACATAATAAGCTGAATGAGACTCATCTTCGTCCTCCGCAGTCACGTTCTCACCGCCATACAACTGCCGCCGCCCCAGGAAGCCTTATGGTAGCGAGGGGGACGTTTTTCGCTTACTCACAATGATACGGAATTACGGGGTTACGGATTTCTCTTTCCAGGTAAATGACACGTGCGGGCAAGAACGCAATATCTCCACCGCCGATAGGGAACAAAAACATTACGCGGAAATAAAAGAAAAAAAGTATTCGCCAAGCAGGGAATATAAAGATATCATGTGAAATGTGATGTTATATGTTATGAATTATAGAAAAAAGTGTGATTTTTTTTTACTAGTATTTTTCATGAGGCTGCTTTTATAGATTTGAAATTACTTGTATTTGTGTATTTTTGTAGTTGTATTATTATTATTATTATTATTATTATTATTATTATTATTATTATTATTATTATTATTATCATCATTATCATTTCCATAGATTTCAGTGTATGGTTGCATGACACGTATGTATGTGCATCGACCAGAAGCCTTGCCTGGTCACTATCAAGATAGGGAAGTGGAGGAAGGACGGAGACTACTCGATACAATGATGAAAGGACGGCAGTGGTCAAGGAGGTGGAGGTGCAGGAGCAGGAGCAGGAGCAGAAGCAGGAGCAGGAGCAGGAACAGGAGCAGGAGCAGGAGAAGGAGGAGGATGAAGAGGAAGCAGTAAGTGGATGGGAGGTAAGGTGAATGGAGAGAGTGGGAGAGGGAGGCAAGGAGCAAGGCAGCTGACATCAGAGCAACAATCTGGTCCAAGGCGAGGCTGTGGCTGGCTTCCTTACTTGATTGAGGACTGATTGCTGCCACTTACCCTAGCCTCCCACCACACGTACACCCACACACCCCTGCCTTGTCCTTCTCTTCACCCGAGCCTCGACCGTTCGCTTCTGTCTCCTCTTTTCACACCTTTCCTCTCCATTTCATTCCTCTCTACTCCTTTCATCAACCTTCCTTCCTATATCTCTTCGTCCCCTAAACAAACTGTAATATGTAATATGTTCGTACTTTCAATTCTTATTCAACTTTCTTCATTTTTCCCCTCACATCTCACTCTCCACTTTCCTCACACACATTCCCACGTTTCCTCTGATATCCTGTCTCTTTCCACTCTTCTCTTTTCCGCCTCTATACTTCCTGTTTACACAGAAAATCCGGCCTATCTTTCTTTCTCTTTCATCAATAAAAATGTTTTAAACTGCCTCTTGTATAAAACTTAAATGTTGTTTTTAATAGATGTCGTGTATCAGGATTTCATATCATAATCACTAATAATTACCGTTTTTTTATTATATTTTTTTTTATGGAAAGCTAAGGTCATCTCAGACTTACTGGCTCGAATGGAGGCGACACGAAGGAGTATTTTCATTCAGATCCTTTTTACGATGCTCTCCTCAGTCCTACACTCCGTCAAGAGATCACTGCACCTCACTCCGTTCACTTCACTTTGATTGCTGACGCGTATCTCTCCTGCCCGAAGCTTTCCTGTGAGTCTCCGTGACCTCTGGCCTGCACCGTGCAGCTCCGGCTCCGTCCATCTACCCACCGACACACACACACACACACGCAGATAGATAGATAGATAGATAGATAGATAATTTGATAGATAGAAAAGTAGAGAGATAAGTGGGTAGGTAATTAGGTGGACAGGTAAATACGTAGGTAGATACGTAGAAAAGCAGAAGGATACTCGTAGATAGGTATAGGCAGACATATGGATAGAAAGAGAGATAAACATATTAATAGATGAATAGAGACATAATTATATGTAGACATCCAGAAGGAAAGATAGATAGATAGATAAATAAAGGTCTCTCTCTCTCTCTCTCTCTCTCTCTCTCTCTCTCTCTCTCTCTCTCTCTCTCTCTCTCTCTCTCTCTCTGTGTAGGCACATTCTCAACCCAGGGTACACTCCCACGGAAAACTACAGCTACGTTTTCATAACAAACCATACGTCAACCGCAGCGGAATAGAGAGGGAAATGTCGGTACTTTTTAAGCTGGTAATCTGAGCTAATGGAGAAGGACTGTAGTGAAAGGACTGTGATATATTACTACCGGTACTTATTGCTTCCCGTAATGGTTATTATTATGAGTGATGATGACATGCTGTTGTCTCCTAAGATGTCACTGAACTCCCTTATTTCTTCCTAATAGTATTCGCAGGATCTTGTATGTGAACAGAATGCTTGAGATTACTGACAATGTTATCTTTGTTGTCATGTATTCATAAAGATTGCCGGCTAAGTATGTATATTTTCAGAGTAGCTTCCGCCCACACCAAGACTCCTCCACCATAGAAACTCCACCGAAAGATGGTCTCAAGGCTAACCCAACACAGCTTGACCCTTTGAGTACTCCGACATTAGCTCAGTCTTCCTCCAGATACCATCAAGAAAGTGTATTAACAATGGGGATATTAAGAATGACCTATTGCCTCTCACCAATCACCATTTTATTTTCGTTTACGTCTTTTATAGACACAAATAATAATACATGTTTTTGTGAAACTTAGAAAGTGCCTCTAGAATAGTGTTGAAAAGATTAACCTAACCTAACCTCAGTCTTACCTAACACAATCTAACACTACCTAACCTAACTGAATCTCATTTATACTATCCTAGAATCTGAGTGAACCAACACAAATCACCTCTGTGAGATCATTCTTGTAAAAATCTCATGGATAGATTGAAAATTTACCTTCATGGGACTTCTAGATGAGTAACAATAACTAATGGTCTTACGTTGCATTACCTATACCTATTACCTGTCCACCTGTCCACTCCCAACCTGTCGGCTCCAAAAACCAGAGAACTCCTTCCCTTACCATCGATTCTATATCCCAGTCTGGCCTTCCTCCCGCTCTTGGAACGCTCCCTGCCCTTCCTCAACTTTCCCTATGCATGGCTGGAGATTCATCTACAAATTATTTACTCAGGAGAACAAAATGCTCTAACCTTTTTTCATTCGAGCAAGCTTCCTCCCTTCCCTTCCCGCTGCCACACACACACACACACACACACACACACACACACACACACACACACACACACACACACACACACACACACACACATATACATACACACCCCTCTACTATCTTGGTCTCCTCATTCCAGAGAGTCAACATTTTCGAAAGTCTCATTAATGCGAAAAATGGTAGTCCGGATTCTTGTTTGGTTTGCTAGAAATTACAGTGGAGAGGGAGAGAGAGGGACGAATATGTAATGAGTACAAATAGTGAAACAAAAATAGTGTGTCTCGTAGCCGAGCGGGAATTAACAGAAAACTGGAATTTCTTAGAATTGTTTTGTGTTTTGTGTGCATAAAAAGGAAAATAAAAAGGTATAATTCTCTCGAACAGCGGTGGAAGGGAAGATGAGGAGGAAGAAGAGGAAGAGAGTTAATGAAGGAGTGGAGTGAAGTGGGATTTATATCAGAGACGGAAGAAATGTAGAAATGAGGACGAGTGTGTGTGGATGGATGAGAGAGAGAGAGAGAGAGAGAGAGAGAGAGAGAGAGAGAGAGAGAGAGAGAGAGAGAGAGAGAGAGAGAGAGAGATTGTGTGAATGAGAAAATGAAGATAGTATGGATGAGATGGAAAAATATATGTGGAAAGGCGGACTAGTGAGTGTGGATGAGAAGATAAGAGGCTAGAGAGGGAGGAAAGCGTGGAAAGAAGAAAAACTGCGAATGAGAAGTTACAGAGGAGATGTGTGGACACGATAAAGAGTGTATAAATGAGGTGGATGAAAGGAAGAGGCATCGGCGCTAACGACTGAAAAGACACATGCACGGTGAAGTAAAAGGAGAAAAGAGATGACTGCTCAAGAAAACAGATAAGAATTATATAAAGAAAATGGCAATGATATTAAAGTGTAGATGGGAAACGAAGGATGAAATTAATGAAGAATAAACTAGAAGACAGAAGGTAAGGAAATGAGAGGAGGGAGATAAAGGAAATACATGGAGAGAAAAGAGAAAAAATCACGTGATGAAGGAGATGAGGACTGGAGGAAAACGAGCAAGGTTAGGAATAAGATAAAGGGAAGGAAATATGAATCTGGAATCACGTGATTGAGGAAGAACACTCACTTTAGCAATCCAGAATGATAAGTATTGGTACTCTTCTCTCTCCCTTTCTTTTCCTGAAGAAGTGAAGACGAAAACGAACCACGAGTCATATACTTTAGAATCTTTCACGATGCATTTGCGACGGTAGCGGAAAAGAAAATATAAAAGGTTTTCACTAAATTACCTTCCCTGTTTGTCCTTCCACAACAGTAAAGATAAAGTGGCTGGAAATTAAGAGAGAGAGAGAGAGAGAGAGAGAGAGAGAGAGAGAGAGAGAGAGAGAGAGAGAATGGAGAGACAGCGGGGGACGGAAGCAGGTAATAAGATACTGTTTCAGGGAGACTGGCTAGATATCTAATTTGGCAAGGCTTCGTCAGGAAAGAGGGGAAGAAACAGGAGAGGGAAGGAGAGGAGAGGAAAGGAGGGAAACTCAAGAAAGCAAAGGGAGGGAAAAGTGAGAGAGAGGTTAACTGAAGAGGAAAGAAAAGTAAGGACAAGGAAAGAGGAGGAATTGAGAAAGAAAGAAAAAAATAAAGCAGTGAATAGAAAGAAGAAAAGAGAATAATGAAAAGGGGAAGAGAAAGTAAGAGAAAGATGAAGGCGTATAGAAGAGAAAAAGGTGAGAGAAAGAGAGGAAAGAAATTAAGTGAGAAAAGGAAGTAAGTAAAAGGAAAAGAAGGAAGAAAAAGAGAAAATACAAAAAAAGAGAAGAGAAAAGGCGAGGGAAAATAGAATGTTACAAAAAGAAAGAAAAAAATATTGATAAAGGGAAGGAGAAAGAGAGAAGGGGAAATAGAGTTAAAGAGTAAAAAAAAATGTATCAAAAGAAATAAAATACAACAATGAGGAGGAAAAGAAAAAGTAATAGAAGTAAGTGCGAGATAAAAGAAAGATAAGAGAAAGAGAAAAGGAACAAAAGAGCGAGAGAGAGAGAGAGAGAGAGAGAGAGAGAGAGAGAGAGAGAGAGAGAGAGAGAGAGAGAGAGAGAGAGAGAGAGAGAGAGAGAGAGAAGAGAAAAAAAAAAAAAAGAAAAATAAATAAATAAATAAATAAATAAAAATAGATAAAAGTTAGGACAATCTAGACAAATACGCTAAAAACTACTTAAAGCTCACACAAAACTGAAAACGAAAAAAAAAAGACGAACGGCAACAAAAACAAAAGAAGAAAAAAAAAACACCAGTATTAATGAGTGTCTCCTATCAAAGTTACGGCAAGGCTTCTAATCAGTTTTGTGTTTTAATTGGATATTTGCTCACATTTCCAGTCACATCGTCTTCTACAATGCCAGGTTTTGATCTCTCTCTCCTGTTCTCCGACTAATTCTTATCTCAAATATTGATCATGGACGAGGAACAAAGAAACTGAACGTAGGAAAGTTAGTAATGTGGAGGAGAGACCGTGGAAACTGAAAGATGTGATTTGTGGAGGAGGAGGAGGAGGAGGAGGAGGAGGAGGAGGAGGAGGAGGAGGAGGAGGAGGAGGAGGAGGAGGAGGAGGAGGAGGAGGAGGAGGAGGAGGAGGAGGAGGAGGAGGAAGAACAGGAGGAGGAGGAGGAAAGAAGAGGAGGAGGAGGAGGAGGAAAGCAAACTAGTTAAGAATATGAAAGAGGGGAAAAGTAGAAGGGATTTAAATCTCTCACAGACACACACACACACACACACACACACACACACACACACACACACACACACACACACACACACACATACACACACACAGAGACACACACACACACATACACTACCTCCGTGTTTTTTATATATTCTCCTTAATTTACATAGAAATAACCCAGTGCTAAGTGTTATGTTGGAGAAGAAAGACTTCCCGGTATTGGACGAAAGAAAAAAAAAAATCAGTAAAGGAAGAGGAAAAGTAAAGAACCCTGACACAACAAAATAATGAACACTTGAGTCCTGACTCCTATTTTTACCTCTTGAGAAAAAAAAAAGTGAAAAGAAAACGTCGCAATGAGAAAATGTAGATAAAGAAAAAAAAATGAAGTTTGAGTATTTAGACTTTCTCTCTCTCTCTCTCTCTCTCTCTCTCTCTCTCTCTCTCTCTCTCTCTGTCGCTAAGCCTACAAGGAAACTCCACCACTCCCTCGCGAGGCTCTTATGGTTAATCCTCTCAACTCCCACATATGAATCTCTAGGCTCACTGTCCTCCTTCACTTTCATTCCCCTCGAATGCACACCACTTCTTCATCATCCTCTCTTCCTCTTCCTCCTCTTACTCCTCCTCCTAGTCCTCCATTTATTCCTCCTTCTCTTGCTCTTTCTTCTTTTCTCATTCAATTTTTTTTCCTTTTTATCTCTTTTCTTTTTGTTACTCAATTTTACCATTTTCACTACTACTACTACTACTACTACTACTACTACTACTGCTATTTCTCTTCTCATTTTGTATGCCCTCGCTTCACATTTTTTCTCCTCTTCCTCCCTTTCCCTCTGTCCATCTTAGCTTCTTAGTGTATCCTCGCCCCTTTCCCTATAACCTCCCCTTCCCGCCCTTCCCTCGTCCTAACATAACACTTCTTCTCCCTTCACCTGACACCCCTGGGTTCTCATACACTCTCTGCTGTGTGTTCTTCGTCCCTTTAATACCATCCCTATTTTCTCTCTCTCTCTCTCTCTCTCTCTCTCTCTCTCTCTCTCTCTCTCTCTCTCTCTCTCTACGGCCTCCAGTTACCTCGTATCACTTCCCTTGATATCACACGGCAGGGGAAGGACAAAGGAACTGTGTGTGTGTGTGTGTGTGTGTGTGTGTGTGTGTGTGTGTGTGTGTGTGTGGGTGAATAATTGCATATACACACACACACACACACACACACACACACACACACACACACACACACACACACACACACACACGTCCAAAAATTTCCAGACCATTTCTTTGCTCTTATCGACATTTTATTTGACTTAATGCTCGTCGTTGAATTACCTTTCCTTTATTTTTCCCCCTACCTTGTTTATTATGCCTAACTGTACTTAATCTCATCCCTATTTCTTATTCGTTTTTTTTTCTTTTCATTCAATTATCGTCTCGTTTCATTAACGTTAAGTCTGAACGAATACATTAGCTCCTCCTAGATACATCGCCTTTCTTGTTTTTTTCTATTGATTTCTTATTTCATCCCCACGTGTAGTATAGCTGAGCGTTCCTTTCGTACTCTGGTGTCCCCTTTACCTCTCTCTGGCCACGGCTCCACTCGCATTCTTTTCGTGTCCCTCCCTCTTATGAAGTTCTGTCACACTTGTCCGGAGTCGCCGCCCACGAACATCCTGTAGTAGATCCTGGGTCCTTTTTATCTTTTTTTTTTTTTTTTTTTACTCCAGCAAGGCGTTTCCATGACATTTCTAGTATTTTTAGCTATTGAGTGATGAAAAAAAGTACATCAATTCATAGGTTGTTTGAAGGTTATGAGGACCAGTTTATCGAGTTTTAGTTTAATACATATAAAAAAAAAAAAAAAAAAAAACCGTTCCTATTTGTAAGTCCTCTCACACTCCACCATTTACAACACGAGGACAGAAAACACATTAAGAAACCACGTCAGACTCTAAACGTTGCTATACGAGACAGTTCTCCCTTTCCCTCCCTTCCAACCAGCCGGGTAACCACGCCCTTCACCACACAATTATGTTTTATATGTCTCCAAGACTGTAACCATCAGACCCACCACTAAAAACTTCCCTTTTTAACCACACACTTTCACACACACACACACACACACAGACACACCAAGCAGGCCAACTCACCACCTTCCTCAGCCACACACACACATACATACACACACACACATCCTTCCCCTAACAACTCCTCCCTTTTGAGTGCGACGGGATAAATTTCTTGTGCAGGACCACGTCAGAGGAGTCTAGCGGCCATCATTCTTGTGAGGTCAATACCAAGGCTGACCCGCAGTGGAGGCTGATGGCAGGGGCGCCTTTTGTGGTGGATGGACCGAGGGAGGGACGCAAGGGGAAAGGAGATAAGGAGAAAAGAAGGAAAGAAGAAAGAGAGGGAAGGTTAGGGTGGGTTAGGGGAGGGAAACACGTAGCAAGGACTAGATTAGAGGATGATGGGGTCTGGGTGTGTGCTAAATATGAGATGACGAGAGAGAGAGAGAGAGAGAGAGAGAGAGAGAGAGAGAGAGAGAGAGAGAGAGAGAGAGAGAGAGAGAGAGAGAGAGAGAGAGAGAGAGAGAGAGAGAGAGAGGTTAGGATGAGGGTGAGGTGAGGCCGGGCCGGTGGCAGACACAGGTGGTGGAGGGTAAATGAATTATCCAAACCACCTGAGCGGCTCTTTGCTGCAGTCGTGAGGAGAAAAGGTGTGGAGTTCCGCCAGGTAAAAAATATAAAAGAAAAAAAAAAACAAGTGTTGGAACTGAAAACTATTACTTGAAGTGCGTGTGTAAAAAAAAAAAAAAAAAAAAAAAGGGAAAGAAAAAAATAGTTGAGTGATACTTGAAAGGAAATAAAATAGTGCTTGTAAAGAAGCGTTGACCTGTGAATTTTCTTGCAGAGTAGATGGATGTTTGTTTATTTGTGGGTTTTTTCTTTATGGTTACTAATGTAGTGTTCGGAGACAAAAAAAAAAAAAAAGAAAAAATCTTCACCTAAAACTTCCACGTACACTTTACAGAAAAAAAAACAAGCAACATTTGAGAATAAAAGGAAAGAAGGCTTGTTGTTAGATGATGTGTGTGTGTGAGAGAGAGAGAGAGAGAGAGAGAGAGAGAGAGAGAGAGAGAGAGAGAGAGAGAGAGAGAGAGAGAGAAAGTCGAGGAACCAAAGTTTATAGTCTAACAATATATATATTTTTGACTGGAATCCTTGAGCTGTGTGTGTTTGTGGGAGGGGGGTTAAGTCGGATGAAGGCATGAAGGACATCCAAACAATACCGGTACCACAACCACCATTGCCTACATAATCACCACCACAGACTCAACTGACATTATCTGCTTACCTTTTTAAACAGCCTTCAAATACCACTCCAGTCACCATAGCTACTAGCAAAACCTCTTTCTCCTCTTTTTTTTTATGTGAAGTGCTGTTGTTGTTTTTTTCTCGTATACAGTAGTCTGTGTTCGTAGTGAAAAAAAAAATCTATATAATAAGGACTTGAATATCTATAGTTTGAATTCCTCAAAAAATATATAGCGTTTGTCATCAGCCGAATAACATCTTACATTTACGTACCTTGAATGCGTTTTCCTTGAATCTTGAGTCATTTTGAGAATATTGTAAGCGTCAGTTCTATCAACATTTCTGACTTCCCTGTAAAGTTAATAACAACATGTTGACGCATAAGTCTAGCTATATGATTTCAAAAGGTACCACTGAGAGGAGCCATGATGAATAACAGAGCAGCTCAAACCTTTTATAAGTTATATTTTTGCCAAATGAAATCGTTCAGGGTTACAGAGGGAACTGTCAATATATCAGAAGATTTAAGATTGAGAGAAAACACTAAACACAGAGAGAATTTGTATGTTACTTGAATCCAGACAGTGACAGCAGCGGTGATGGTAGTGGTAGTGGTGATGGTGGCAGGTGGTGGCCTTTCCGCCAGGTGGCAATTTGTCGTGGTGTTCACAATCGTACCCGTATCCTTGGCCTTTGAACTCGTGGTGGGCTATTCAACCTTGTCTCCCAGGTACTGCATCACCAGGAATAAAAAATATGAAAATAAGGAAAGCCGCAAGAAGCCACCAGGCTCACACTTGGCAGCACATTTCTTTCCACCTTCGTCATTAGTCATTACCTTTATAGAGTGAAACCAATCACCATCACAATCACCGCAAACCTGCTGACACTTTTCACCACTACTATCACCATTACTATTTATAAATCTTGCAAGACTCACCATCAAAACTACCACCATTACTTACAGAGCCTTGGATATTCTCACCACCATCTCCATCACCACTATCAGTAACATCACCGCTACGACCATAAGAGATGACACAGGCGAGACCAAACAAACACCACCACTGACTCATAGGGATAATAAACCATTGCAATAAACAAGCAAGTCACTAACGAGCCTCGCCGCGCCACTAACAGCCGCCACGCAAACCACAAACAAAGCTGCAAAAAAGAGGCAACAATAAAAAGCCGTCTGAAGTTCCTCCCTTTCGTGGGCGTCGACTCTTTATTGTTTTCTTTTTCTAATCATTTTCTTAACAAGCGACGAGTGAGTGTGGCAAGGGAGAGCCATCACCGCCATCACCACTATCACCGCTACCATCACTCTCACCATCATTATCATCCCGTCCTCATCCTCATTTCCCGATCAGCGTGATGGTGGTAAGACACAGCAACACCGGGTACTTGAGTGGCAACTTTTCTGTCTCTTTGTTCAATGGCACTTATATCATTACCTTTACTGCAGTCTTTTTTTTTTTTCTTCTTCTTCTATTATTATTATTATTATTATTATTATTATTATTATTATTATTATTATCATTATCATCATTATTATCATCATTATCATCACAATTATTCTTTTCTTTTTCGCCTTTACATTTATTCTTTTCAAATCCTCTACACATACTTTCCTTAAGGAACAAAGCAGCACATGTAGCACATAAATGTTTACCTTTTCCGTAGCTCAGGTAGAAGTATTCAGTCTGTTGACAAGAAGAGATGAAGTTTTTTTTGCACGGTTGGTGTGATGATTGGTTAGATATTTCTTTCCTGTCTCTCTTTTTAAAATTTCTTTCCAGCTTCGTTTCGCGTCCGCACTCTTTCCCCTTCCCCTGATTCCAATCCAATTACCGCACCTAGCACCGCAGCGCCCAACGCGGAAGCATTTGCAGAAGACAAGATTACAAACAGATTTCGTGATTAATGATGATTACTTACTTTTCCATAGTGTGTCTCTTTCTCCGTCTGTCTGTCTCTGTGAATGGTTTTTTTTTTTTTCTGTTTGCCTTTGTAACTGTCTTCCCATCCTTCTGTCTGTCTATAAGTATGTCTGTGAGTTTCTCAATTTCCTATCTGTCTGTATCTGTTTTATTTCTACCAATCTTTTACTTTTTATGTCCTGGCCTTTAGCGCCTGTAGGTAACTTGAAGAGTATTGGAAACGCTGTTAAGCTTCCACCCATTAGTGGTGCAGGCAACTTTATTTATAGTGGTACCTATGTTAGGGACCCAAGCGCATCTGTCACTTTATGTCAACGAGTTTATTTTTATGTTTGTCTGCGATTTTGTTTTTCTGTCTGTCTTTTTGTCTGTTTGTCTGTCTACCTGTATATTTGAATGTTTTTTTTTTATCTTCCTGTAAATCTCCATTTTTTTTTGTCTTCCAGCGACACACACACAAACACACACACACACACACACACACACACACACTCTCTCTCTCTCTCTCTCTCTCTCTCTCTCTCTCTCTCTCTCTCTCTCTCTCTCTCTCTCTCTCTCTCTCTCGAATAAGATAAATTATGTTTTAATAGAATTCCAATTTCTTCCGAAGGCTTCTCGATACGTAACCTCAAACATAATCATCTCTCTCTCTCTCTCTCTCTCTCTCTCTCTCTCTCTCTCTCTCTCCAGACGAATGACACGATCAAAACTTCAACACATGTCTCGTTCACTCAATATGAATACATTAAAATTGACATTACACATATTTCGTGAATCATAAAAAAAAAAAAAAAAATGTTACAGCTTAAAAAAAAAAAAAAAAGAGGGTAAAAGAAACTGAATTAAATTTTAACGCTTGAATGTAAAATTATTATATCCAGCGACATTTCATATTCCTTATTGCTTCAATAAGAAAATTAATTATGAAAAGCATCGCTCGTGAAATGTGAATTACAATTGTTACATAAAAATGATAAAAAAAAAAAATGATAGCAAATACACCATTAAATAAAATACTTATAATGCGAAACGAGACATTTCTCATGCTACCCGTAAATTGCGTCTGAAAGCAAATGCAATATACTTTTGCTCTTCATTAGCGGCCACAGTTGATAAGTAAAGAAAATCGGATATAATATGATATGAACAATAACAAATATTATGATACCAATACTCGCAAATCGAATAATGTATAATAATTCAAGCACTCATAACTTATTCAAGTCTCCACTTCCTTGTGTCTTATGAAAAAAATTGTGTATGCAATATATATATATATATATATATATATATATATATATATATATATATATATATATATATATATATATATATATATATATATATATATATATATATATATATATATATATATATATATATATATATATATATATATATATATATATATATATATATATATATATATATATATATATATATATATATATATATATATATATATATATATATATATATATATATATATATATATATATATATATATATATATATATAATCAATAAACCAAGAAAAAATAAAACAGATGAAGATGATAAATGTAACGAAAAAGTTTGAACAAAGTTCCTTTATCATCGTACAAACATTCAAGCAAAGAAGCAGTATCTATCTGTAAGTCTTCGTTATAAAGTAGTCCTTTAGTGTATATATCAATTTGTATTTGAGTTTAAGACATGTAACACATGAAACTTTCTGACATCTATTTAGGAAGTGTATAGTAACTCTGGAAAAATATTAGACACAAACCTGATGATAACCTCATCAAACAGAGGCACCTCCTCTCCTCACAAGCCAATCCTACCACCCTCACATGGCCAGGCGCCCCGCCACATCCCCCCCAACCATCGACCTCCTCTCGGCCACCACTAATTTCAATGGCCTTCATCGGCCTATATTTTCTGCGTCTGATGACACACAGGACTAATTCATATAAATAATTATCCCTCATTGTTTTATGAATGAATTTATGGATCCAATTAACACTGAGGTCATTAACACAAAATAACTAGTAAGTTAAATGTATACCTTAGTATTTTTCCGTCAGAAAGCTTGAAAATTATAATCCTTATAAATACCAAAACCTGTCCGGTATTAAATAGATGTATCATAATATTGTGTGACGTCACAGTTTCTCAATATCATTTCATAACAACAATGCTAACACGTCATAATATCAAAAATCCATTTCTAAGAGACTTTACTCAAATGTCACCTCGCAAACTTGATCTTGGTAATGCCGAGTCACTATAAGCTAAACGTGACAACAGATGAATGAATGCGTATGGGGATGACAGGTAGGAACAGGTAATTATGTTTTATAACGTTAAGAATTGCCAACTGTATGCCTGACTGATTCGTAAAGATTTATTTCTTTATGTTCTTATGATCTTATATCTTTCAAGGCCAGGTAACACTGTACCGGTGTGAAAAGACAAAGACTTAGGAATTTTGGTAGCACTCCGTCAGTGATAGGTGGAAATATACCTTCACTCAGCTACGGAAGCATGATAGTATTTAGAGTTTCAGTAAGGAGCGAAAACCAGAACATGACATGAAGCACCGTCCGAAACCCTAACTTCCTGCATCGTTTCAATGTTCCGGCAAGTTACTATTCCTGTGTCGGCCCTGCGTTGAACTGTTGCAGAGTATGCCACTAAATTACGAGAGAGAGAGAGAGAGAGAGAGAGAGAGAGAGAGAGAGAGAGAGAGAGAGAGAGAGAGAGAGAGAGAGAGAGAGAGAGAGAGAGAGAGAGAGAGGAGGGGGGCGGCAGGGGGCGAGGACGGAAGGAGAAATTATATCAAACACGAACTCTGAAAATCATTTGCCTTTCTTAGATTTCCGTTCCTTTCTTTGAGACTTAAACTCATGTAAACAATGACGCCAATAGGACCTGTTCACTGAGCAACAAAGTGTATGTGAGAGAAAGGAGTCGTTTTCAGGTGATTTAAGTGAATTTGTTTCCGTAATTCTGACTTTTCCATGGTTTAGTCTCTTACAAAGCGGTTGTTTGTCTCTTAATCTTCCATCCAAATCTTTAGTGTTCCTCCTCCCTTTCTCTTTCCTATGTTTCAAAGTAACTGAACACTATAATGTATGTACTATCTAGGATCAGAAAAAAAAAACGTGTAGCTTTCATGGCTTCGGACTCGCAACTTACACAATATGAGGTTTACGATCAAGAAAATACGATAAAATTTTTATGAAACTCTGAACTTTGCACAGAGTTTGCTCACTAAATGTAAAAGCGAAACGTAATTGAAAGGAATGAATAAGAAGATGATAAAGGAAAGAGAAAGGATAAATAATTTACATTGTTCATGACAACGGAGAAAAAAAAAAAGAGAGAAATGAAACCTAAACGGAGCAGCTTTGCTTTTTCGGATCGGAACCAAAGAGGGAGTTCAATCCTTCTTCAAAGCATTAGAAACCTGGGAGCTCTAGAGGGCGGCATCCCATTAGACGTAGGCAAAGTAAAGACAGTGTACTCATAACCATGTCCCAGGAGGATTGTGTTTCTTCTACTACCGATAACCGACTAATGTGAGTAGCGTTAATACCTATATGACGCAAATATTTTCAAGTTTTAAGTAGTTTATCACCGATAACTGAAATACTGAGCAATAACACGGCGTCACTAGCTCTGACTTGCTCTTTGCGGCGAAGGTGATGGTTTGTTGTGGTGACGCGGGATCAGGAGAGTCAATCCAATTTGCCTAAAAATAAAAAAAAAAACGGAAATCTTAAGTTAAGTCGATGATCTTGAAAAAAAAACACGATACAAAGTTCTAAGCAATGTTCATTTTGTTCCAGGACAGTAGATGCTACAAAACCTAGTCAGACCTGCAACCGCCGCTACAGTGAGGTGAGTGTGTGAGATGAAATTAGTAGATTCCAGATCTTCAGGTGCAGTAGACTGAAATGCAGTTCAGTATTTCTACAAACTCTTATTCACTAGTTCACTCTATATTGGCGTGTACTTGGTCAGCATGAAAGTATTACATGTGCACAGTATGTGGAGTTGATGGCAAGATGTGAGTGTCCTGATGGAGACGGTCTGTGAGGCAGGTGATGCAGGAGTACTTGAAGAGGAAGCGACAGAGAGACGGCAAGATCGACGACGACACCAATATCAAACCGTCAGAGGTTCTGATTCGCCAGGCTGACCACACTGGACCCGATGGGTATTCCTATGTCAGGTAGGTGTGTGGTTAATTCTTTAAAGCTGGAAGCTGGAATGTTCTAATGAAAGTTAAACGATTAGAAAAAAAGTAACAGTAGCGTAATATGTAGTATTTTTGATACTTTGAACTCTAGCCTGGTCTCGTGAGTAGGTTTTAGTTATCAAAATTTTTCTTCTGGCAATTTGGTAAACATTTTGCAGATGGGAAAATCTTGACAACCTAGGGGTGCTGAACGTAAACGCACAAGTTCCAGTCATGGAAGACTGTCATGACGAGGACAAATACTGCTCGCCGGGTCTGTCTCCTTACTCCCCGGTTACACCCGAGTCTGGTGCAGACTCCTTCAATACAGCTAAGAGTCACTTGTCAAAATCCTCCAGTTCACTCCCCACAAAGACCCACGTTTCTCCAGACGGTTCGTCTCCAGAACTCGTTGAACGATACTTCTTGCCCCATAACAATATGGCGAGTGACGTTTTTGCCTATGAGGAAAGGCAACATTGGGGTTATATTTGATTATCTAATCATTAAAAATTTCCTTTTATTTTAGCGCGACGTGTTCATAATATTATTAAGTTACAGACTTCAGTTGGCCTTGACACCTTCCGACCTGGGGACTTCCACGCACCTGGAGGTTTAAAGGCTCCTGTCATTAATGTGTACTCGTCTGGTGGCTCTCCAAAAATGGGTGAATTTCCATAAAGCAATGATTAGAATAATCCAAAGGATTATTAATCCAATTTAACAATTAAGATTTGTTATTTATACATTGCTGCAGGTCATACCAAGGATGACTGCGGCGAGAGTGAAAGTAGGTCTTTGACAGTGCAGCCTTGTGAGTCTGCCTCAAGAACGTACGTCATCAACGATAAATGTAAAACATTCGGAGGAGAAAGAACCTCCGTACCTTTTTGGGAGGAGAGGCAAGTCCTATGTCGAAACTTGGATGTAATATTGTGCTGGGAAGGAAGTGTTACAATCGAGTAATTGTATATGCTTGCATATCTGAACCTCGCAGTGTGCAGAGTGATGCGAGTCTAATGCGTGAGATTGCCCAAGAATCCAACGAAGGACTACTCAGCCCCATCACCCTGGACTTCGACCAGGACTCCTTCTCCTCAGAGCTGTGGTGAGAGAAAGCACCGAGGCACACATGCAATTCATCTTTACTTTGATTCTTTCACACAGAAATAATGTGCAAGAAAATGGTTTTCAATAAATGAGTTGTTTTAGCTAGTTAATTGTAGGACTTGGAGGGAATTTCAATAACTGTTTATATTTTTTTGTTCTTTCCACAGCCATTGCTATCCTCCCGAGGAGAAGGGCGTCTCCACCTACACTCTGAGACACACACCGCTACAGTCCATCGGTATTTCAGTTGCAAGACACGTAATTGTTTGTAATGGTTGGGATTGAAAGGGATCCTGCATGTACAGTACATAGACTGATGTCATAAACTTGTAATGCTGAAACGGCTTCTAGAAAAGTAACTCACTGCACACGATGGAAGTTCTGGGAGTCCAGTGGAAGAAACCTTATTTTACACTGAGATAATGTTTTAGTCAAGTGAAACAAATGAACTACATCCAGTTGTATCTCTTTGACAGGGAAAGATGGGAGCCCAACCTTCACGTCGCAGCCTTCAAAACGACAAGTCAACAATGAACCTATGTCCCAAGCCACCGTCACTGCCAGGTTCCAAAAACTGAAACGATTGCACCGGTGTGGATGGAGTTTGATTGTTGTGGGAGTTGTCATTATCTTCATCGCTGTTTTGGTCTATTTCATCTTGGGTAAGCATGAGTACTGCTGGCGACCTGTTGCAAAATGCTTTATAGTATTAATGATTGCTTCACGAGAAAAATTTGGTGCCAATGTAGGAACTGATTTGACTTGGCTCTTAGACACTGCTTGAATATATCACCGGCAAACATTAACTAATAGACAATAATTATGGTATCTGACTGATACACAAATTTACGGGTAATAATAAACGCAACAGTTTTCAGTAATATGGAATTTTGCTCCTTAGTGATCCACATGCAATCCTAATTACTGCTGTTATCATAAGTCTTTTCAACCTGAACCTTTCTTTTCAGAGTAACAATAGAAACAGTGACCCCTGCTCGTAAGTGAGATAGCCTGGGAAGCATGCAGTGACGCCTTGCATGCGAGTGACATGAGTCTGGGAAGACTTAAGTGACGCCAGAGAGACTTGTATTCTCGCCTCTCTTACAACTATTGTAAAGCATTTCCGCTCTTATATAATAACTAATGTAATTAATATATACAGTAAGCCATACATGATGTATCTTTCACTTTTCTACCTTGTTAACGTGAGAAATGTACAAGTGAAGCGTGAGAAATGTACAAGTGAAGCGTATCCTAGACTTGTGGTGTGAATGCCGACGTTATTACGGTGATGTGGAGAGGCTGCGTGGGTAGAGTGACCTCCTGACGGTACAACAACAACACAAGGTCAAGAACACAGAGCGGCCAAAGACAGTGAGCCTACCGTGGCCAATCCCTTAATGTGTTCGTATACCCATTCCTGTTCATAACTGATAATTGAGCATTCCAATTACTTGAACATTCCTGCCAACCTCCTTTCTTAATCAAACTCTTTCCTCTTATTTCTTAAGCCTCAGACTTCGTCACTGTCCTGCTCTTCTTACACTAAAAAGACCGCTAGCAGTTGTTTTTCTCAGATATAATTGGAAGTTTAGTCAAGCTGTAATATATTTTTAATGCCTTCATGGCGTCCCTCACGTCTGGCTTTTACTCACAGAGAAAAGTTCAAGATCTGCAAGTTTGAGAAGAATAAGAAAATATAAGAATTACCAATAAAAAGATGTAGGACATCAAATGAAGATAACTTCAATCGGGTCTTACTTCTATCTAAAGTTCATCGAGTGAACTGCACCATCAGCAACACTAATGTAACAAGAAAGACGAGTATAAAGTGAAAACTAGTCCGCAACACTACACTGGCAGGGACAACAAAAGCCTTGGGACATAAACTTTTCCTTTAAACTTTGCTGCTTTCTGCCAGTGAGCACGGTCGGTGCAGCGCTGCTTTTACTTGGAAGGCATAAGAGAGTTGTGATAAAATTATGGAAACTAAGGAAAAAAGATAGTGTAAACCCTCTTAGCGTTCGATGCCGGCGCTCCAACTCCAGAAAATTGTAAAGTTTCCTGGAAAAGATTGGAGGAAAACTGCAAGCGTACACCAGCAGGACTTAAATTCAGTGACGGCCACGCGCGGCTAGGCGAGGGCGGTGCACTGCAAAACACTGTCGAGAGTCAGGCAGAGGAGCACTCCACTTGAGCTTCTGTAAAACGTTTCACATCCGACAAAACGACGAACACTTTGATCGCCAACATTTTTCAATCCTTCTTCCGGCTGTGCTAGTATCAAAGGGTACACACCTGTTCCGTGCCGCTGTACCTGTTC
This sequence comes from Portunus trituberculatus, assembly GCF_017591435.1. Classification (NCBI taxonomy): domain Eukaryota; kingdom Metazoa; phylum Arthropoda; class Malacostraca; order Decapoda; family Portunidae; genus Portunus; species Portunus trituberculatus. Next base: position 9,085,169 of record NC_059298.1, read on the forward strand.
CCTGTCCCTTCCGGAGCACCGAACCGCCGCCAGAGACACACAGTAGCGCCAGGAAAACTATCCACGAGAACTTGTATTTTTTGTCCAGGACGATATTTTTTGGTGGAAATTTGACATTCAGCATATCAAAATCACTCTTTCAGAAGAGAAAACGAGGAACAAATGAAGCAATATGAAGACTGACGCATGGATGGAAGTGGGAGGTGAGAGAATACAAGCCGCAAAAGAGCAAACACTCGGATCATTGAGAACATTAGCTTAGCCTTTTCTTTCGGGTGAGCATTGCGAACTTTGTCGGTTTCCTGCTAGTGAGAAAATCGCATATTACAGTTAGGATCGAGGATATCAGTTGTAGAGCTTCTTGGTACCAGTGTTGAGATTCATGGTGTCTGTGTGTGTGTGTGTGTGTGTGTGTGTGTGTGTTACTTACACGTCTATCTACCAAGCTGCGTTGATACATTTACATACTTAGGGCGTCCATAAGGAAAACACACACACACACACACACACACACACACACACACACACACACACACAAAAAAAAAAAAAAAAAAAAAACTATTTTTCAACCAATAACAATGTCAATAATAATAACAATAATAATAAAAATAAAAATAATAATATTAATAATAATAATAATAATAATAATAATAATAATAATAATAATAAAAAAAAAAAAACAATAACAACAGCAACAACAAGTAACAAAAAATATCACAAACTTCGTGCCTCGTCCCTCTACTGTAAACATTGAACCTTTGCGACAGAGGTGAGTATTAAAGATTCCTCGCAGCAAAACACAGCACACGTCTCACAATATGGAGAAGCTTAGAGAGAAGAGCAGGCCGAAGAGGATAGGCGGAGGGCAATACGTACTTACTGTATGCCTCACCTTCCCCAGCGACCCTTGCAGAGCTGTTAAGGGCGCAAAACTCAAGACTCACACTGACGCAAACGAAGTACAACCACTACACCAGAAAGAGGTTGCTGTAAAAGATAGAAGCGCTAGGAGGAAAAAACAATGACGCATGATTGTTATACTTTCACCAGCTGCATTTGAAGAGTGATGGTCTTAAAGCAGATTGGTGAACTAGAGCACTTTGAATACCAAGATGCGTGATGAGAAGATATTAAGAAAGGGAAAAATAGTATCAGACGGACTAGTAGCAGATGATGCATATATGAAGTCAGTCAAGCATTGGTGTCACGAGGTGAAAAAAAAAGTCGAGATAAGCACTGAATATGAATGAAAGTGTAGAGAGAAATGAAAGAAGAAAGCAACACATAAATATGGTGACTGATTAGCTTTAAGTAAACAGTGAAATCGTGGAAGTATCGAGGCAGGTGTACGGTGTCTTGATGAACAAGATAATGTTGTATACTGAAAGATTTTTTTGAGATGAATAACTAAAATCGAGAAAAAGTCTAGATAGAAATATACGGAAATTATTCCTAGTGTGTCAGTGAATAATTTTCAAGACTGCATGGAAGGGAGTGAGTATCGGGAACGACAGTAAAAAAAGAAGCAGGGAAGATCAGGAGTATTTTGAACATTATATTGCTTAGGGGAGTGAGGGGCGCATGCCGAATGTGGTGAGGGAAGGTGCGGGGATGTATGAAATAAATATAAATGCGAGGGGAGAGTTTGGTGCCGTCAAGGTGGACTGAAGATGTGATGTGGTGCTCAAAATTTTATCATCCTTTAATATTTACTGAATCGTATCAAGTTGTATGCTATTCAGGAGACAGGAAGGTGCTTCTCGATGTTATCTTTAGTACTCTCTCTCCTCTCCTCTCCCTCTCTCTCTCTCTCTCTCTCTCTCTCTCTCTCTCTTCGCTCTCTATCTCAGCAGACACTAGTTAATTGATGCTCCGCGGCTGTCCATGCGATTCTATTACCAGTTCCTAGTCATTAATTTCCCCTGGAATTCAGTGGCTCCTTCCACTCTTTCACTCAATCGCTGGTGATGACATTTTCCATCGTCGTTTGATAGACAGGAATTAGTAATTTTCAATGAATCTCTACAGAATGAGCAGTGGTCGCCCAATGGCCTTTAAATCTCACTTCAATCTACCTGCCTCGGTTGCCCTTGTGTGAAGTACGTCTCCGATGCCTGGCTCACCCTCACACCGCTTCTAAATAGGGTGGAATCAAAGGGTACTCTTCCCGTCAATTCCCCTCCTTTAATTGACTCTCCCCAGTCTCTCACAGACCATTGCGACGTTGCTTCTCTTGCTATTTTCATGGTTACTACCCCAATAAACTCGTCCCCGCATCCCTTGTTACCTGCAATGCACAAGATTTTCTGCTCACTCTCATCCTTATCCTGTCCATTTCGCCACGTAATGGAATATAAAACTGGTACCTTTGTTCAGTCCATCCTTTCCTTTTGCAAGAGAGAGAGAGAGAGAGAGAGAGAGAGAGAGAGAGAGAGAGAGAGAGAGAGAGAGAGAGAGAGAGAGAGAGAGAGAGAGAGAGAGAGAGAGAGAGAGAGAATTGAACCAGTCTGCAGTCCTCTTCCTTTTCTCCTTCTCCTCCTGTTTTCCACCTTCACAAGACTTAACTTCCTTCAAGAGAGGGCGGGAGTATCAGGATGCCTCAGAAACTAAATTGACTTGTCTTTTTCGAACTCTTTCACCTCGTCTTAAAGGGAGTTGCGTGTAGCGGGACTTAAGGTTTTTATTTCTATTTTCTCTTCCTCTTCTTTTCTCTTTCTCTCTTTGGAATTCGTTTTGTGGCTTTTGGTCAACTTCCTCTCTGTGCAACAAAAATACATGCTGTACTCGTAACCGTCTTCAATAAGATAAGAGTGGAGGCTTACGTCAAGAGGAGGAGGAGGAGGAGGACCACGACGACGACGAAGACGACGACGATGACGAAGGAAAAAAAGAAAATCAACACAATCATAGAGAGATATATGAAAATAACAAGAACAAGGAAAGAAGAACAAAACAAGAAAAAACAACGAGAACAAGAAGCGAGCAGAGAGAGAAGGTGTCGAGTAGGAAAAGAGAAGAACGAGAAGGAGGACGAGGAATATATCAAGGAGGTGGAAGAAGAAAAAAAAAAGAGAAAGAAGAATCCTTGAAGGACACCACCACTATCACCGCTACGTCCTCGGTACAAGCCATGGGACGCGGCAGGAAAGTCTTAGTTACAGACGACTCCAACTAAAGCGCAGCCACAGAATTCCAGATGACCGTGGCGGAGGCAAGACGAGGCGACGAGGAGTGAGGAGGGAGAGTTAGTGGAGGTGTGAGAAGCGAGAGACAAGGCGGACAGCAGTGTTAGGCGGGAACTGGAGACTCAAAGGAGAGGTGGTATTGTGGGAGCAGAAATCGAGGATGTGGTAATGTACATAGCTTTGCAAGGACTTTTATTTCGTTAAGCGAGTGAGGGAAGGAAGGGAGGAAGGAATAAATTAATGAATGAAGAAGAAAAAAAAGAAAAAGAAGAGAGAGAGAGAGAGAGAGAGAGAGAGAGAGAGAGAGAGAGAGAGAGAGAGAGAGAGACATGAGCATCGTGTTTACAAATATATTTCACTTTGCCTTAGTCACCACAGAGAACCGTGACTCAATTACTAGCAGGCTTCACCATCAGTGTCAGCACGGCAGCATCACCATACGAGCTTCATTATCATCACTCCCTACTGTAGCATCTTCCCCTCGCCTAGAAAGGGGAAGGGAAGTCCCCGCTCCCTTCCCTTTCTGTCAGGAGGAGACACACCAGGAATATTAATCATCGTGTTGAATTAATTTCCAGTGATATCGTTTGGTTCTTTTTTCTCGTCTCTCATGTTTCTCTTATTTTCAACTAATTATGCGCGTAACTCTCAACCTCTTGCTCTTTTTTTTTCTCTCTCCTTTAACTCAGTTCCATTTTTCTTATATTCTATCCTTCGTCCCTCTCTATTACTCTACTTGCCTTCGTCTTCACTAGACAATGTTTTTTTACAGCTCATTCCTGGTACTAATTACGGTCATAAACAATTTCTTAATGTTGTTGTATCCTCTTCCTTTCGTTTAGATCCTTGTCTTTACTTTACCTTCTTAACTATATCACGTTTCTTACACATCAGTTCTGATACTAAATTCAATCATAAACAGCCTCCTAACGGTCAAAAGGTCTGGTTCTATTTGTTCTTCCTTCCTCTAAGCTTCCTTGTCTTACTTTTGCCGCGACGCACTCTGAGTAAGTAACAATAATAACCAGTAACTTGTGAGGCTTTTGCTCCCCTCGCGTTTGTTTTCCTTTCCTTCCTTCTCACCTTTCGCTCTCACCACGTTTCCTGTTCCTTGTCCTCACATCATGTTACCTTCCCTCCTTCCTTGCTTCTTCTCCCTTCCTTCTCCCTCCTCTTCCTCATTTTTCTTTTATCTTTCCACCTCCTGCTTCTCACTTTGTTACATTCTTTCCTTCTTTGTTTTTTTTCCTTTTACTTCGCCTCCTCCTTCTCCTTTCCCTCCTCCTCCTCCTACTTACCCTCCTCTCCCTCCTCAACCACTAAACCTTCGACATCACAACACAGTCAGAATATCCTCCTCAAAATGATGTGTTCTGGTGTTCTTTATACTGCTGACTGCCTTCATTATCTGCTTATCCTGTTCTCTCTCTCTCTCTCTCTCTCTCTCTCTCTCTCTCTCTCTCTCTCTCTCTCTCTCTCTCTCTCTGTCTGTCTAACACCCTCCTCACACTTTCCCTCCTTTCTTTCTCTCTTTCCCGCGGTACAACACAATACAAAAATAACTACTTGACTCTCAGCTACTTAAGAAACTTCCGTCAAAGCTGCTGGCCTTATGTAAACAAAAGCCGAGGAGGGAGCCTATGTGAGGGAAGGTCTCGCGTCACCATGGCAACCAGCGAGCGAAAACGTCACGGTGCTATTGGCAGAGAGAGAGAGAGAGAGAGAGAGAGAGAGAGAGAGAGAGAGAGAGAGAGAGAGGGGGGGAAGCGTGTATGGTAGGTTGGTTGGTGGTGGGCTATACGACCAAAAAGTGTTGTTTATACCCACGTAAAGAGGAAATGTAATAAGTATTGTGAATAGGTGGTTGTCATGCGCCACTTGGGGAGGGTAGGTGAGTGACAGCCGGTGAGACAAGCAACACCTGTCCTGGAGTGCTAAGGAAAGTAAACAGGAACCCATAAAGGCGTCAGAATTTATTGCTAGAGTTTGTTGATATCACGAGTATAGGAGAGGGAGTGTGGTGCTGGCATACGAATAGAATAAGTTCTCAAGTTTGTAGTAACCGACAGAAATAAAAAGAAAGTTAATAGCAAAAAATTCTTTGTGCATCTCCCGATAAAATGAAACTCGCAACATCATTTTTACTTCCCGGAATTGCTTTACTCCTCGCGGAAAGTGTGACGGCTTAGCTTGTTTCTTCCGTCACTTTAATGATGAATGATGCCAGCGTTCTCTCTGCCATTAAGAAAGATTAGGAAAATAGTCATCTGATATATCTCTAGAACTTCCCAGGAGAGGTCACTAGAGCGAAAGTACGAAGTTACCTTAGGTTATTTAGTGATGTCGAGTGAGGGATATATTGCGAGATATGACAAGATCACACACACACACACACACACACACACACACACGACACTACACACCACGTAGTGTAGTGGTTAGCACGCTCGAGTCACAATCGAGAGGCCCGGGCTCGAGTCCCGGCGCGGCGAGGCAAATGGGCAAGCCTCTTAATGTGTGGCCCCTGTTCACCTAGCAGTAAATAGGTACGGGATGTAACTCGAGGAGTTGTGGCCTCGCTTTCCCGGTGTGTGGAGTGTGTTGTGGTCTCAGTCCTACCCGAAGATCGGTCTATGAGCTCTGAGCTCGCTCCGTAATGGAGAAGACTGGCTGGGTGACCAGCAGGCGACCGAGGTGAATTACATACACACACACACACACACACACACACACACACACACACACACACACACACACACACACGTCACTCGTTTGGTTCACAAATTGTTGAAGACTTACATATCACAGACTAATTTGGTCTCGTCCTGGAGTGAGGGAGCAACACGGAGCCAATAACATTTACAGAACTTCCCACCTCGCTGCCACGGGGGACGAGTAGTCTTATTACTTCTGTTCGAATACCTTGTACTCCTTGATGCCGCTGTCTGGGCTACCTGGACTTGAAGTAGGGCTGAATTGGATTTTATTATAGTTGTAAATATACGTAAACTCAACAAAATACTACCTTTTCTATATACAAACTTCATCGTCCACCACATGGCGACTACCGTTATCACGAGTTTCGTATCTCCTTGTTGGCAGTCGAACAAGAGTCTTAAGGCAAAGATACATATCAAATCAAGTCTTTTAAAACGTCTGTCTTCCCACGAGGCTGACAGACAAACTCCCTCCTGTCTTGGTCGGCGCCCTCCCGCTGCTTGTTAAGATCCGCCCGTTCCACCAATGCCCGACAACTCTGAAGAACTCGAATTATTTTGGAGAAAAAAAAAAAGATGCCATTCCATTGTTGTCCACAGAAAACCTATTAGTAGGAAAGGACCACTAGCGGTTTGGGAGCTCAGTGGAGCGCTGCCTTCCTCTGTCCTGCGGTCACCACCCGGCTGGCCTGAAAGATTGGTCTGGCCACAAGTTTTTTTCCGCCCACTGCAGTAAAACACAACCTCGATTCTAAATTTGAAAGCGTGTGTATGTGAGTGAGTGTGTGTGTGTGTGTGTGTGTGTGTGTGTGTGTGTGTGTGTGTGTGTGTGTGTGTGTGTGTGTGTGTGTGTGTGTGTGTGTGTGTGTGAGAGAGAGAGAGAGAGAGAGAGAGAGAGAGAGAGAGAGAGAGAGAGAGAGAGAGAGAGAGAGAGAGAGAGAGAGAGAGAGAGAGAGAGAGAGAGAGAGAGAGTAGGCAACCAAGCCATAACACAGCATAACCTAGATACAGCACACACACACACACACACACACACACACACACACACACACACACACACACACACACACACACTACCCACCATTAGTCTCCGCTCGTCCTTGCGTGTCGGGCCCAGCGCCAAGAAATGTATGCCAGAGATTTCCCCAGGACTCACCCGTCACACACACACACACACACACACACACACACACACACACACACACAGGCTTATCAAGGTATCACAGTATAACCTAGAGACGAGGCTGCAAGGTCATTTATACATTACTGCAGAACAGAGACAGTATAATCATGACTTGCCGCTTGTTTAGTGTGTGTGTGTGTGTGTGTGTGTGTGTGTGTGTGTGTGTGTGTGTGTGTGTGTGTGTGTGTGTGTGTGTGACCCTTTCTCCTTCCTGTGAAAGGGAAATTTGAAAGGTATGCTCTCTCACTCTCTCTCTCTCTCTCTCTCTCTCTCTCTCTCTCTCTCTCTCTCTCTCTCTCTCTCTCTGTGTGTGTGTGTGTCGTTCCAGTCAGATCACTCCTGGATATACAACGATGGAAGAGACAAAGGGGGCGGGAACTGTAATAAATACAATCCCCACCTTGAAATATCTATCTATAGCACACCATATAAATATAAAGTAACAAGCCTTGAATATAGACTCTGAGGATTCTAGGTAGCTCTGTCATTCCTAATCATTCTTACTTAGACGCACAATTTGCATATATTGACTAACGCAGCCTGGAATATTACACTCATTTACCTCGACCTCTGCCATTGTTGCCACACTTCTCCCTGCCCCCCGAGGCCAGCCACGTGTAGCCAGACAGCCAGCCGGACCTTTTGCACTCTCAGACCACCACCAGCAGTGACACGCGACGCCCACCACGCTCTCGACGCAATACAAACAATAGCAATGAACTTTTCCTCTCCATTCTAACCCATCGCCGCGTGTCTTCATAATTCTTAGTATGTTTACAATCCTTGAATTGTGATGATTGTGTGGCTGGGTATTGAATGCTGAACGCAAGAACAATAGACATACATACAATCAGTCATTTGTGTGTATTTACTCCTTAGCTCTCAGACTCCTGACTCACACGTGTCATTATAATTCTTGATATTTTTCAGAATAATTTGAATGGACAGCATAAAGTGAATTTGGATCTGTGATGAACGCAAAGGCAGATAGACAAACAAATATATAGACACGGAGACAAATGTGTATATATCAATCCTTTCACTATTAGGCAGTTCCCATTTACACAGGGTTTTGGGCACCTAATTTGCTTTGTAGCTTATACAAAACAAAACTAATAACGTATTTACTATTTTATGTGCCTATTTAAAACATATCTGCAATGGTTGTGAATTTAAACAAAGAAGTACCATAGTTACCATATAAATAAAAGGGTTAGAGCTACAGTGTTATATTCAGACAGAGACAGAAACACAGGCAGATGCAGACAAACAGAAGGCAAGCAATCAGTCAGACAAGCAGGCATGCAAATATGCATTTTCACACTCCGGTAGTTAAGCGAAATAGTAAAGTGATGTATAGAATTAACAAGAAAACAAAGCTATTCGACAAATTTGAAAGGTTTTCCAATATTCATAAAATATAATAGATGTTCAAAGCTGCGCTCGACAGGCAATACAACACAAATTGTTACATATATAAAAATGTTCCACAGTAATGCACATACGTTCAATGGCTCTGTGTGTGTGTGTGTGTGTGTGTGTGTGTGTGTGTGTGTGTGTGTGTGTGTGTGTGTGTGTGTGTGTAATTCACCTCGGTCGTCTGCTGGTCACCCAGCCAGTCTTCCTCATTACGGAGCGAGCTCAGAGCTCATAGACCGATCTTCGGGTAGGACTGAGACCACAACACACTCCACACACCGGGAAAAGCGAGCTCAGATCTCATAGACCGATCTTCGGGTAGGACTGAGACCACAACACACTCCACACACCGGGAAAGCGAGGCCATAACCCCTCGAGTTACATTCCGTACCTATTTACTGCTAGGTGAACAGGGGCTACACATAAGAGGTTTACCCATTTGCCTCGTTGTCTCCGGGACTCGAACCCGGACCCTCTTGATTGTGAGTCGAGCGTGTGTGTGTGTGTGTGTGTGTGTGTGTGTGTGTGTGTGTGTGTGTGTGTGTGTGTCACGTATCCTTGGCTCTATTCAGCAATCGGTTACTGGAGGCAAGTGCAGCAAAGACAAAGGAAGACAACAACACACACCGCCGCCAGGTAGAGCATGCGACGCATTCTCTAACAAACTCTGCCGCTTTCTGTTCATTTGCACTTAACATCAATAAATAAACAAATAAATTAATACACAAATATAACAATAAACAAATGGTGTGTGTGTGTGTGTGTGTGTGTGTGTGTGTGTGTGTGTGTGTGTGTGTGTGTGTGCCCATTTCTATATATCTGGATAAAATCTAGACCAGGCGATATATGCCCGAGCACTGTAAGACAAACATGATGGAGTGCTCGGTGTATTTCTTCTCTTGAATACCCAGACGGGCGCCGCTACTGAGCCCCCACCATCCTCCTAAGCACATACAAACACCGGCCGTTACCTTGCACATCACCGCTCCTCCACGAAAAACATCCTGGCAGTTGACCTTGGCAACACAACAGTAACACAGCCGCTCGCCGCCCATCGACCCGCACGCCCACCGCCGCCCTCTTGTTTATGTGCAAAGGTTTCGCCCATCACCTGCCCAGCACCTGCCGCATCCCAGCACCACCGACCCATTCCCTGCCTCCCTCCTGCCCTCACGTTACTCTCCTGTCGCTTCGTTCCATTATTTTTTTCTTTCTGCTTGACTGAGTGTGTCCTTCATACCTTAAGAAGAAAGGCATCGCTTCGCGGCTGCTGCTCTACTCCACTTTCTGCAGCTCATGTGGATTGGTTGCCTTTGTCAATTTTCAAGAACCTTAACTTGATGCATAATCATGCATATGTATCATATCATAGAGTAATATTAATCCAACTTTCAAGCAATATTTTTTTTTTTTTTTTTTTGATCTTAGACATATACGGACAATCAAATAAAACAAGAAAATCTTCCCGTGCCGGGAATCGAACCCGGGCCTCGCGGGTGAGAGCCGCGTATCCTAGCCACTAGACCACACGGGAATATAACGATTTTAAATATGTCTTTGGATCTGTTTCGTTCTCTCTTTCTCTCTCTCTCTCTCCAACTCTGTAAACAGGCTTTGTATGCAATGATTAGTTTAACGACGGAATTAGAGGAGAGGGGCCTGCCTGACCGAGGGCACGACAGGAAGGGCAGGAGCATGACGCAGTAAATCATGCCAAGGAAATCCCTTTTCATTATCAGCTTGACATCTGGAAATAAATGGGCCTCGCTTCACGTGGCGGTGTGAGGTGGGTCTATCCTTGCTCTTCAATACAACTTCAATATGATCCACGCGTTTTTCTTTATTCTTCCTAACTATGATATTCATGAATCTTCGATCTGCAGATGGACAAGATATTCCCAATTTGGCTGCGCGGACTCAACCACCGTGGGAGATACAGAGCATAAGTAAGTCCGTGGATAATTTATTCCATTCGATTTGGCGGAGCTCTCAGTTGTGGTTCATCGGTTTGCTTTGAGTGTGGCGACATTCCACACACCTTGACACGAGAGGGGCAAGGAGGGCTGGGTGGCGGGATGGGTAGCGGGCTGGGTGGAATGGTGGACTGCCTGAGAGGAAGCTCTGAAGATGAGGATGATAAGGGGGAATTGAGAAGCTTTGTTTACACAGGACTGCCACGTGTAGGCACGGCGGCTTCTTGTAGCTTCCCTCATTTTCTTGTGCTTCTTATGTTTTTAACAGTTTGGAAGATTCATATATATATATATATATATATATATATATATATATATATATATATATATATATATATATATATATATATATATATATATATATATATATATATATATATATATATATATATATATATATATATATATATATATATATATATATATATATATATATATATATATATATATATATATATATATATATATATATATATATATATATATATATATATATATATATATATATATATATATATATATATATATATATATATATATATATATGACACTATTATGGCATGGTAGGAAACGTTTATGCCTTATAGGACAGCAAGGTTCATGGAGTTTTGGTTGCTTTGATATTACATAAATTATCTCTTGACAAACATTGCTAAATATGATAGTATGTATACATAAACGTGAGCAAATATACATATTCAGGGAGACAAACAGCTGCCCCCATAATTTCCAACGGCAAGAGAAGCGAGAGACGTTAATGGTTTTTATTCGTGCTGCCTCGCCATCACAAGGCGGAACGCAGTGAGTATTTCTGGCTGGGGAAACTGTGTGGTGGAACACGCGAGGCGCCGGCGGCTCACACTCTACTCCTGCACCGTGCCCCACCCAGCCTTGTCATTCCCTGTACATATAGTTAAAATAAGTTTTCCGTCTACAAATTCTACGCTTCACAGACAACACCGCATTATTCAGTGAAGACCAAAGGTTAATTCTGTATTATACATTCATCATACACTTTGACGTGACATTAGTCTGCGGCACACCTGTCCCGCCACGGCCATCCGTCAAGGGAGCTTCGTGACTCATTACCGATTTGCTTCACGTAAATTGTTTGTTTGTAAACTTCTAAATGGATCTTTTGATCTTTTCTCGAGCGGTATGGCTTTTAACTAATATTATCATTAAAATTTTACTCCAGCACATATCCGCCCTTAATCTGTGCACATTAAAGTTAATATAGTTTGTTCACTATGATCTGCATACTTCTATAAGTAGGACGTCAGATTAATTTTTTGGGGAGTAAATTTGTTTAAGGAATGATTTCAAGTTCACTTTTGCACTGTAGCAGCAGAAGTATACATTTAAATTTATTCAATATTCGTCCTGCTTCAGTATCTATAAATTCAAGTCAGTGAAAAACAAAATATAAAATCCGTAACAATATACAGCCGAAACCATCTAATTTACCCTACAGACCTTCATTATATGAGCGGCAATAAAGAACCACACATTGAGCGGCGATGAAAACGTTGAGTGGCTTCCTCATTTTATTCTACCTACATCAGCCTCACATTTCACATAAATAACCTTCCACTTGACATTTTTAGCTCCACTCTACTATTCCCCGCTGGTGGCATCCCCGCACGCTTGCCACCCCACCACCCTGCGAGTGGAGGGTCTCACTGGCCTCATTAACCTAGACAAGCATTGAAGCCGCACGAGCCTCCCTACCCCGAGGTGTTTACAGCCCATTTACTCACCTCCCACGGGAATCTCTCCGCCCATAAGCCTCTTCCGCAAGAAACATTTTTGAGTGTCTTTAACCCGACCCGCTTCAAAGAGGGAGGGATGCCTGTCCTGAAAAGGCGGCCAACCCAAAGGAGTAAAGGAAGCTGACTGTACCGGAATGAATAGAGCGTGGTTGATGGTGTTTGTGATGATGGGGCTTATATAGAAATAGATGCTGACCTGAGTGGGGCGCTTGTCAACGACGCGCTTTTATAGGGCGTGGGTCAATGACATTGTGTTATGATTATTTTTGTCTACGCTATGCAGGGAGGAGTGAAAATATGATAGCTCTCTAACGTGTTTGCCGTTATGTATTTTAGTATGAAGTGGTTTTCTCCCTTCTATACCTGGTTCAGATGTGTTTCATCTTATCTGCACCGTTGTGTCTCGTAGTAAAGTAGCTATTCGTTTAGTTTCGACAAATGTCACTTTGGAACAGGTAATATTGTTTGCATTATGAGCTTTACTATATCCGTAATAGAGTCTTGATGCGAAGTGGTAATCTACATAACCCTATAAAGCTAGTCAAGAAATAAATACTGCTGTTCTCCTTTGTTATTTTGGAACAAACCTACGCCTAACCTTATCATGGTACGGACCAGAGCAGGGAGAGTAAATCAGGCAGAGTGCAATGCATTATACAAACTAAACTATTTCAATGCTGCAATGTTCTATTTCAGTACAAGTCCAATATCTGTAATCAGCTTATTTACTTATGTCTATTTACATATTAAGCTACCCGTCTTTATTCAGCTGATATTCTATTTATATATCAAGTATCTTTACTGAGCTAGAATTAATAGGGAATCGAGGAATCAGGAATGATTTTATCTCTTTCCTTTCACGTTCCATCCAAGCCTTGCACCACCACCATCTCCACCATCACCACCACCACCACCACCATCATTACTGAGGTTGTCTCCACGTTCGGTAATTAAGGAATTCTAAAAGACTACATGTTTTTCCAGACCTGCTCTTCCTCTTTCTCCTCCTTACTTCCATCCTACAGCTCCGTCTACCTCCTCTTCTCTCTCTCTCTCTCTCTCTCTCTCTCTCTCTCTCTCTCTCTCTCTCTCTCTCTCTCAAACAACCAACCTTTTCAGATCTCGACCTTCCTACCCATCACATTCCCTTCCCTCCCATCCATCAGCAGTTTACTCCACTTTCCCCTCACGCCGTGCCTCTCTCCCTCCTCACATTCCAGATTCCCCTTTCATTACATTTCCCTTCCATTTCGACACAATTGCCATTTCCTCAAGACATCTGTGTCTTGCCCAAACATCTGTATGCAAAGCAAGTGGGTGAAGTAGAAAAGAAAGGAGAAAAATAAATAGGAACATGGATCTCATCTCGTTTTCGTTTTGTCCATGAGTCTTTCGCTGGATTTCCTTAAGGTGCGTTCGGGAGCAACAGAAACACTTACAGATCTCTCTCTCTCTCTCTCTCTCTCTCTCTCTCTCTCTCTCTCTCTCTCTCTCTCTCTCTCTCTCTCTCTCCTCAATTACAGTAAGACGGATCCTTCCTCTTTCCTCTTCACTCCCCCTCTCGTTCCTCTTACCTCGCTTCCCAGCACAGAATCTTCCGTCAATTGACAGAATATATTTGCATGTTTAGCCCAAGACCTGGCGTGAGGGCGGTGTGTGGGCTCGTGTATACATGAGGAGGCGAGGGTGTAAGGCCTGGCTAACGCACCTGCCCTCCCACGCCTCCCCCCTTCCTTTCCAAGCCCCTCACCCTCCACTACACACACACACACGCACACTATACTACACTAGACACACACACACACACACACACACACACACACACACACACACACACACACAAGCTTTCAGAACGATGTCCCACGTTTTATTGCCGCGGCAGACAGTCATCGCTTAAATAATAATGCTCGTAACTCGGCACCTGTAATAAAGTGCTTGCAGGAAAATACCAGAGACTGCGCTGCTCATACAAAGCCTGGAGGTTCTGGGCAAGACAGGCACAAGCTGCGAGTATATCAGCATGCCACACGCACGACGCCTTTTGAAATATACATATATTTTATTGTTGATAACTTTTGGATTTTCTTTTTTGAAAAGAGTTATCGATCCTGCTGACCGGTAATAGTTTGTTCAGAAAATTAAGCATCATTATTATGAAGGTGTAAAACAATTTTTTAGTAATATGATGACGATGATGATGCCTCTGTCATTTCTCCATCCCATGACCTGAACTCTTTCAAGACATTTAGCCTACAATTCTTGAATATATATATATATATATATATATATATATATATATATATATATATATATATATATATATATATATATATATATATATATATATATATATATATATATATATATATATATATATATATATATATATATATATATATATATATATATATATATATATATATATATATATATATATATATATATATATATATATATATATATATATATATATATATATATATATATATATATATATATATATATATATATATATATATATATATATATATATATATATATATATATATATATATATATATATATATATATATATATATATATATATATATATATATATATATATATATATATGGGCGAAGGGATCTGAGGGTGACGAGACATCAAAGCGGAAATCCCGATCAATAGCTTTTCTTTTGCTCCGGTCGGTCTGTAATGTTCTGTGGCCCATAATGGTCTCGGGCGTCCTTGGTAGGGAGGGGGCGGTAGCTCTAGGCAGCCGTGCGTCGTGCCGGGAAGCTCACTTTTGTTCCTCTACTCGTGTGTGCAAATGAAGATCGATAGCCAGTCAATGCATGAGCTGCCGCCAAGTCTCGGTGAGGCATACACACAAAACTCCACAATATCATACCGCCTTTTCCCTTTGTTTGCTTCTGCCTTTGGTGGAGCGTCTGTGCTGCAAGAAGCCAAAATTGTTGACAAAGAGCAGTCATTCAATATGTTATTAGTGCAGCCGAGCACGAAACGCTACTTACAGTGTAAAAGATTCCAAGTCAAATTAACCTGAAAAGAGAAACTGCAACATCACCTCCGGAGCGGCGAAGCTCTCCCAACAACAATATACTGTATTCCCTTTCTTTTTAAAACACACTCCAGTATTTTTCCATATTTATACCGTGTGTGTGCCGCGGGGAGCATACGAGCTCAGCACTAAAAGCCAATCCAAGCAACACAGCAGCGCGAGGCACCTGACATGACGCTATTAGGCACTGATGATGCTTAACCAGACGCTAACCTTGAGACAACACAGCGAGGTGAGGATGTGGAATGAGAAGTAAGGCCGGAGGAGAGCAGGGGTGGGAGTGCAGCTTCTGAAGAAGAGGTGGGAAGTCGGGAAGGGTCTGCAATCGTGTCAATATTTACCGATGAGAGAGATTCAGTCAAGTGTGAGGAGAGACTGTTATAAGCGAGAAAAGACAAGGTGAGGAAGCAAATAGGATTGGATAGGGAACTAGAATGAGAAGGAGGATTTGACAGTGAATGGAACAAAATCCACGAGACAACACACAACAGTACGCTATGCACTATTCTTCTCTTGAAAATAAAACAGTGTAGAGAGAATGTTTGCTTCGTGCACGAGAATCTACGAGATTGTACGAAGCAAGGATGAGACAAGATTCGAAAATGGACCAGAATCTACAGCTTCTACCTGAATTTACATGAATATACGAAGGCAAATGAAAATACACAAGGCAAAACGTGATTCTGTGTAGACAGAAAGAGAGAGAGAGAGAGAGAGAGAGAGAGAGAGAGAGAGAGAGAGAGAGAGAGAGAGAGAGAGAGAGAGAGAGTAAATATAGTGGACCTCAGAGGAAAGCGGAAAGTGCACAAACATACATGCACTTACACACACACACACACACACACACACACACACACACACACACACACACACACACACACCATAACCGTAAACATTAAAAAAATACCTTGGAATAAACATTAAAGAGTACCCACGGAAAGTATCTGCGGAGAGGTGCACGTACGAGAAGAGAGGCACAAAGAGAGGGCGCCCTGGCTGGAAGGAGGGCTGCGCGGGGCACGCCACAGCCACACACCAGCGGAGTTTACTGTTAACGATACACCACGGGTTATAAACTAAATATTTCACCGAAGATAATACACGTTACGGTGGATCAAGACACTAAGAAGACAAACCCTAATCTTGCAGTGATAACCCACGTGAGGTGCACCAGAAGGAGGCTTAAAGGGGCTGGATCCGCCACGGTTGTTATTCGACTAGAAGCACCACACAGCTCTACAGCCGCCCATTGAAAGGCCCAAAGTGTGCCAACGTGCTTGCAAACATCCGCACAGCCCGGCATTACAGCTCTGCCTGCTGCTCCCGCGCCTCCAGAATAGCAGTCTGTACAGGAATTTTGCTGAATATGATACCAGCATATAGATGTAGATAAAATTATGGATAATGCAATAAACCTCTGAGAAACGTTAGTTTATAAAGAAACTAACGAAAAAAATTTTTTTTTCGTCAAATAATATTCAATCAACTTCACCTTTAACTAAAACTGCTCCGGCAGGAGGGCGTGCGTGCCATCAAGACGCAGACTGTCTGGACCTGGTCTAGGGTTCACGAGGGTGCCACGGAAAAGGTGGTGTTTCTATGGTTCTTTTCCGCATCGTGTCGTATTTAATTTTGAGATATTTAATAATAAAAGTACACTTGTGTTATGAGATAGACCCTTTGAATCTTTCAGTTCGAGAATCACCAGCAGTAAGGCAGCGGTACCCAGCTGAGAAGGCTTTATTCTGACGGAAGTGGCAAAGGGCGAGGCGTGTTACTATTTCAGCCGCACCCGGCCTATGAGTGCGGGTAGCTGCCGTCACGGTATTCCCTCCAGGTTGAGGAGGGACTACCGTGTTTCCGCCAAGCCCGTCGCTGCTCAGCGGGCGGTGGGTCCTGCCAGAGGTCGGCAGGGAGGCTCACTCACCGCCTCTCCTCGCTAGCTCTCCGCCCGTCGCTGGGTTTACACATCATAGAATATGCATGAGCGCTTGGCTCTTCAGGCACTGGTCGGGTTCAGTTAAGTACATCACAGATATGCATTTTCGGGGTGCATTAACCGTAAAGTGGGTCGAAATATATGAAGGTTGATTTCTAATAGGAAGCCGAATCTTTCAGGATGTAAATTTTGTTAATGGATTTGCTTTTCAGCATATATAATGGTATGTGCAAACAGAGTAATAGTTTGATGCAAAAATAACACAATGCTGTTTCAGATCATCTGTCTCCTCTCACGAGGCAGAGTTCGCATCTCGAGTTCAAAATTAATGCTACGTATTACACAACACTGAAAAAACTATTACTTTGATACTACAATCTAATTGCTTCAGAAATCTGCATCATACAGAATACGCAGAACACACTTTTCTTTGATTCATTCACAAAAGACACAGGTACAAAGCAATTTCCATGAGAGACCAGTGAAATCCGCTGGCTGTTAGTACTATCAAGTTCTTGAAAGTGTTAGTTATCCATAGAAGAGACACTCCATATTTCATAAGGAAAGAAAAGAAACAAAAGGTTCCGCGCTATGCAGCTGATGGTGGTGCCGCTCCTGGAGGGTGTGACACAGTGGGCTGGAGTCTGTTGATCCTTACACAGGTGTTAATGATTCCAAACTGTAAAGTGTACGACCATGGATAGCGGGATTCCTTGGTAACAGCGATGTATTCACGCCATCTAGGAAGGCGCTGGAGCTGTCAAGTATATTTGAACACGAAACCTACTGCTTGGTATGATACGAAAACAAACTACTTCTACGTATTTGGATTTCATTTTATTTTGTGGAATCACTAAACAAAGCTGCCGCCATGGCACAGACGTGTCCACAACATGAGGAGAGTTTAGCATACCTATCAGCGTCTTATCATCATACCAACAATTCATCATCCTTCATAAAAAAAAAAATGTGAGGAAAGTGCTGTAACCAAACTCAGGGCCGAGAGTGTGAAAAGATTGTATTGAGTGACGTAATAAATGGTTCTTGTGTTGCCATGTTCAAATTTTGTCTCCTACCGATGACGTATCTGATTCATCTAGTTTCCCTTTCACCTTCTTTGTTATGAACTCTCTCTCTCTCTCTCTCTCTCTCTCTCTCTCTCTCTCTCTCTCTCTCTCTCTCTCACACACAAAAAAAAAAAAAAAAAAAAAAAACATGCATATCTTTTTCAAACATTCACGAAAACATTCCAACAAGACATGGGTGATTGTTATGACTACTGCTAACACACAGATTCATATCTACACCAACCAGTAGCATACACTCTTTATCTTATACAGCATCTCCGTTCTCTAATATATGAGTCTTATGACAAAACTCTTGCCCTCCCCAAACACGTCGGTATTGCAAAGGCTTCTCGCTTCACCATCCTCATATACAATGACGCATTCAGCAACACTCATTCTATTCAATACGATTTTAATGGCATGTGTTTTGCTCGTGTGTTCCTATAGTTTACTCTGACATAGCAACCAGCGCAGTCTCCTCTACCCGCCACCACTTTCTGCCGTCTGCACCATCCATCTAATCGCCGCCACGCCTCGCCTAGCAGTAGCAGCCGCAGACACAATAATGACAACCACGCTGACACACCACCGCATCTGACATCACACCTGTCAGCCTACATCACATTTACTTGGCCGCGGGCGAGGAGAAAGTAACCGCCGCTCGCCACCTTTTTTTCTGCTCCTGAAGATAATTGGCAATTACACACTACTCTCATCTGTTATCACGCAGCCGAGTCTCAGTACCTGTGTGTGTGTGTGTGTGTGTGTGTGTGTGTGTGTGTGTAAGATATGGAGGCTCGTCCCTCGCGAGTTATGAGCAGAGATGTGTGTGATATACTACGGAGGTGTGACGGCGTGGAAATACTAAACCTCGTCCGTCACCTGCAATGGAGGGTGCGAGGCTTCTATCACTGATGTTATTGTCAAGCCGTTGTCGAGGTACACGCGAGGGATGATTGCTGAGTAGTCCAGTCGACCTGTTCTTTTTATATTAATGAATGACTAAATCGACATTATTTGTCACATTAATTTATAGTTTACTTGTTGGCAATTCTAGTCAGGATTAAATGAATTTTATCCATGTACAGTGACAGTTCGCTGCGCTGTCAACTCATTATTTTGAGGGAAAAATTTCAATGTTACAAGGCTGTTTCCCGGCTAATAACGACCAGCCCGTAGTGTTGTTTTCCTTTAATGTGTAACCGTACTCGGTGCAAATGTTAATCTCCAACAGAACAAGTAGTCGAATATGTAAAATTAGTTCTGGCTCTGAGCAATTATACTAAAGGTAATTAGTGTATGTTTGAATTATAGGTTACTTTTTATTTAGCGAGTAATGATGATGGATGCAATTTAAAGCAGAACTATTGCTATTTATTTGCCTTAATATGTTGCATAAAGAAGCTGCATAAACGATAAACGATGCACCACATATTACTCTCGGACTATAACACAACACGCTTGGCCACTCTCTGACTCAACCACTTGCTTGTTATCATTATTAATTGATAATTCTTCTACTTGATGTCTGTTCGATTGCAATCTTCTATCCAAGTTTTTAGTGTTCCTCCTCCCTCCGTCCTTCTGATGCTTTAAGGTAACTGAACACTCTAATGTATCACCTATGTTACGGCCCGCCCGTAACATACTCCACTACCATCCCCTCCTCCGCTTGTTACCTCGTTCGCCACCTCTCCACCTCCCCTTCCACGTCACCGTCTCATGAACCTTCCACGCCACCGTCTCATGAACCCTCCACGTCACCGTCTCATGAAGCCCCGCTACTGTCCCGAAGTTGGATTCACGCGGCCCCATTCGACTCAACCGGAACTGTTAAGCCAGCTCTTGGCTTTCTGGAAGTCAGTCGAGGTCCAGGTCTCAACCAGTGAACACAACGCCTCTTGGACTACCGTGTGGGGATCAACCATCACTTCACCAGTGCGACACCGCATAAGTATCACTTCCCCTCGTCCGTTTTTTCTACATTGCCTCCATATAGGATTATTGTCATGTATTACGTTGGGTTCTTATTGTTGTATTTGTTACTGTTATATGTTTGTGTATGTCATTTTCGTGTTTCATGTTATGTTTCATGTTATATGTGTTTGTCAGTTTCATTATTGGGTTATTACATAGCTTTTTAAGTGCCCCCTTTGCATTTCCTTACCAGTTGAACCTGCAGTGTTTTATTGTTCACTTGCTCCCCGATGCCAATCTTACTCGTTTAACCGGTGACGTAACACCTACGATAAAAAAAAAAAAAGCGTACCTGTTTATGGCGTCGGACTCAACTCGGACAACAAGCGCTTCACAAGGAAGTACGATGAAACTTTTATGAAACTCTGAATTGAATCTGAAATGTGTAAGTAATAGGATAATAAAGGAAAGTTAAAGGACGAAACTTATAATTTTCACTGACAGAACCAAAGAGGGAGTTCAATCCTTCATCAAAGCATTGGAAGCTTGGGAGCTCACGAGAACGGCGTCCAGTAGACGAAGGCAAAGTAGAGAGTGCTCGTAACCATGTCCCAGGAGGATTGTTTCTTCTACTACCGACAACAGACTAATGTGAGTAGCGTTAATATCTATACTGAGATGCAAATATTTTCAAGTTTATCACCGATGACTTAAATACTAAGCAGTAACACGGCGTCACTAGCTTTGACCTGCTTGCTCTTTGCGGCAAAGGTGATGGTTTGTTGTGGTGACGCGGGATCAGGAAAGTCAATTCAACTTGCCCAGAAATAAAAAGAAAACGGAACTAATCTGGAATAGACTTTGGTTTATTTATTGTTTTTTTTCTTTTCCTGGGAGTTTGATTTAACATTTTGCAGATTGGACGATCTCGACAACCCGTGTTTGCTGAATGTTAACACACAAGTTCCAGTCATGGAGGATTCTTCTGAAGTCTGTCGGTGTCCAGGACAAAATACTTCTCGCCTGATCTCTCTTATCTCCCCAGTTACGCCAGTCTGGTACAGACTCCTTTGATACAGTTAAAAGGCAAGTCCAGTGTCAGAGCTTAAATTAGTGTTGTGCTAGGAAGGAAATGTTACAACTGAGTAATTGTATATTCTTGCATATCTGAACCTCAGTGTGCAGAGTGACACGAGTCTGATGCGTGAGGTTGCCCAGGAATCCAACAAATGACTGCTCAGCCCAATGACTCTGGACTTCGACCTGGACTCCTTCTCTGAGCTGTGGTGAGAAAAAGCATCGAGGTATACATTCAATCCACTCTTTATTTTGATTCGTTCACACAAAAATAGTCATGTGCTAGAAAATGGTCTTCATTATATTGGGGTTGGTTTTAGTTAATGAACTGAAACACTTCAGAGAGAATTTCAATGATTAGTTTTTGTTCTCTCTACAGCCATTGGTATCCTCCCGAGGAGAAGGGCGTCTCCTCCTACTTTCTGAGACAGGCGCCGGTAATAGTCAATTCCAAGACACGTAATAGTTTGTAATAGTTGGAATTAAGAGATCCTGCATGTCGTAAAATTGTTCTAATGCTGAAACCGATTCTAATTTAAGTAACATTCACTGAAAACGATAGGAGTTCTGGGAGTCCCATGGAAGAAACCAGAACTATACCGTTTTTTGCACTGATGTTTTAGTCAAGTGAAACGAATGAACTAGATCCAACTGTATCTCTTTGACAGGAAGAGATCGGAGCCCAGCCTTCAAAACGAGAAAGTAGTGAACCTGTGTCCCAAGCCACCGTCACTGCCAGGTTCCAAAAACTGAAACGATTGCACCGGTGTGGATGGAGTTTGATTGTTGTGGAAGTTGTCATTATCTTCATCGCTGTTTTGGTCTATTTCATCTTGGGTAAGCATGAGTACTGCTGGCGACCTGTTGCAAAAAGCTTTGTAGTATTAATGACTACGAGGAAAATTTGGTGCCAATGTAGGAACTGATTTCACTTAGCTCTTAGACACTGCTTGAATATATCACCGGCAAAAATTAACTAGGACAATATGATGTCTGAATGATACACAAATTTACGGGTAATGGTAAATATAACGGTTTTCAGTAATGTGGCAATTTTGCTCCTTAGTGATCCACATACAATTCTAATTACTGCTCTTCTCGTAAGTCTTTTCAAACCGAATCTTTCTTTTCAGAGAAACAATGGTGACCTGCCTGCAAGTGGAATAACTTGAGAAGCATGCAGTGACGCCAGAGAGATATGGGCAACAAGGCGTAAGTGCTTCACCCGTTACCAAAGAAAAACCTGAGCATTATATCTCTGGCGATGAAGCGCCAACAGCGAAGAAGTGGCAGAGGTGAATGGTGCAGCCCTTTGAGAACCCTCGCCTCCCCGCCACGCCACCCGCGGGAGCCAACAACTCGGCAACAAAATGAAACGTTTAGTGTTGGGCCGCTGCTCGCCGGGAGGGCGGGAGGCGGACGTCCAACAAGTTTTCCAATTACTCTGTACTGAATACATTACCGTCGACCGCCGACAAATGGGACTCAGAAAATTCGTTTAGCGTTAATGAATGCTTCAAAAACTCCACTACAGAACACTTTGGGTATTTTTTGTTCTCGTGGAATATGTTATACGAGTGCAGCACTGACACCTGGGAACCTCCCAGTCCATCACGTGATGGTGGTGGTGGTGGTGGTGGTGGTGGTGTGGTGGTGGTGACAACAATAATACCACCACCACCAACAATACCACCACCACCAACACCACCACCACCACCACCAACCAACAACACCAATACATACTGTATAGGAAGCAAGAACAACTAAATGTTAGATTGGCCTGTGCTCGGATTATTGAGACCCAGGAATATTCTGGTGGCCACGTAGAGAACAACAGGGCCATTTGATTGCTGTTAAGAGGCATGTAGTAAAGAAATTATTCAATAAAATCACAAATTAACTAATCCATCAACAAGAGAAACTATTGATAATGCACTATTCTCACTTTATTCACACCTCAAAATCTAAAAACTTATTCATCCCTAAGAGGAAACCAAGCGCTCACTCACGGAGACTTGGGATATGTAAATATTGCAAGAATTAATTGGTAGTGCAGGGAGGCTGGTGATGACGAGGGGCAACACTCCATCCTGATAACAACCCCTACGTGCGGGACACATCTCAGAGGGAAGAAATTAAACACAACAGCCCTGCAATATTGACATGTGACGCTCGTCCTCTCTGATAGCATGCGCCTCATTATACCCAAATTACATCACCACATTTTCTAAGAGATCTATATCATACCTCAGTGCTCTCTCTCTCTCTCTCTCTCTCTCTCTCTCTCTCTCTCTCTCTCTCTCTCTCTCTCTCTCTCACCGAGGCGTGCAGGCAGACGTTCAAGCTAACGCTGATATTTGTAGAGGCTTAAGTGACCCTTATGTTGTGGTTCGATAAATATATGCCAGTACACAGTGGATGAAGAAGAGGAGGAATCACAAAGGTAGAAATCAGGGAAACGGAAAAAGAGGGAACAAAAGAATGAGAATGATGCACACAAAAATGAGAGAAGGAAAGGCAGAGAAGAGGGTAGATAAGGAGAGAGGGAGATAAGGGAGTGGCAAAATAAATTCTGAGGGGCGGAAAGGGAGGGAAAAGGAAAATTGGGAGAGGGAAAGGGCAACTGTTTATGAGAGAGAGTTTGTGTGGTTACTAAACTTATCTTAATATCGAGTTACAACCATTTTTCTCTCTCGGATGATGTATAACAAAACGTCCTTTGACTCTCTCTCTCTCTCTCTCTCTCTCTCTCTCTCTCTCTCTCTCTCTCTCTCTCTCTCCATTCACGCGATAATTTGAGGGCTAAAGGCAAGCTATTCACGTCGTTAGGAAAAGACCCTTATTTCCGTTTGGGGTCAGGGGAGGTCAGGCCAGCGAGTGTTTATCTTCTGCTGACCTCAGTGCTCCCTGGGGAGGTCTCTTCCTTTCCCTTTCACCTCTTCTCTTTTTTCTTTCTTTATTTTTTCTTCCCGTTTTGATCTTGATTGATATTATATTTTTATGCATTCACTCATTAATTAATTTCATTATTATCATCATCATTGTCATTATTATCACTATTTTCGTTGTTGTGTTATTCTTTTTTCTCTCATTCTCCTTTTCACCCTTTTCTTCTGCTGTTGGTGGTGATAGTGGTGGTTGCGCTGCCACTGTTGTTGTTTCTATTATCATCATCAATAATAGGCAAAAAATGATAACCATAAGCACTGGACGCCATGCACACTTTTTACTATCCTGCGCCATGAAACACTTCCGTAAATCAGCTGAAGTCCTCAGCCAAAACTTTTCCCTCGCTGTCTGACCTTGACGCCTCCTCGCCTCATCGACCGGAAAGGGCCACGATGGAAACACGCAATTTCCACACATTCTGATGAGTGAAGACCTTAACTTATGATGTCCTCGCCTGCATTTATCGTTACTTGATATCTCACTTGGCACTTTTACGTGAAGCATCTTCTTCATTTCTTTTCTTAATTCATTTTTTCTTTACTATAGTCGTCTTCCACTGAATAGTGTTCCACTTTATCTTGTCGAGGCTTTAGATTAACACTATAGATTCGCTCTCTTCACTTACACGTAGGTGGTTTATAATATTATAACTGAAAGCAAATATATATTATTTAGAGTGCAGTGTTCAGCTTCGATGGATAAGCATTTTAGATATTGTGTAGCCTAATACAAATACAATTAAAAGATATACAGTGAACAATGCATGACGTATCTTTTCACATCTTTCTATCCTTTTAACTTGAGAAATGTATAATCAAGGTGTTACCTTGACCTGTCGTGTGGATGCCGACACCATTACGTTGATGTGGAGAGGCTGCGTGGACGGAGTGGCCTCGTGACGGACAAGAACAAAAGGTCAAGATCACTGAGGGAGAGAGAGCGGCAAAAAGCAGGGAGCCTACACCTAGCCAATCCCTGAATAGTGTTTGTATATCTCAATACATCATTTTCATTCCTGTTCATAATTGGTAAATGAGACTATTCCAATTATTTGAGAATCAAATTCTGCCAACCTCCTTTTTCATCTATAACTTTTTTCTCTTATTTCTTTAGCCTCTCTTCTTAGACTTCCTGTCAGACTGTCCTGCTCTTCTTGCATTAAAAAGACCGCTAGCAGTTGTTTTCTCCCTGAGAGATATAATTAGAAGTTTAGTCAAGGTATAATACTTTAATGCTTTCATGGCGTCCCTCGCGTCTGGCTTGAGTGATCTTTACGACACAATGTTTTAGTCACAAGTCTCGCCGGCGCAGTGTCTCCGTTAAAGCATGAAAGTATTTACAGTGCCACGCGGTGCAAGTCGTCCGCCGCAGTGTGCACGGCTGTCGACGCCAACGTGTGGGAATCAAATAAACCAAGCTAATTGCAGGCTGTGGTCGTGACGCATGGTGCAGCCGAACACACGTGTTTACGAAAACCGCACAAGGCAGAAGGACCCCGGGAGGTGGGTCGGGTAATGCGGGTTAATGGGTTAATGACTGTTTTTCCTGCGTGACGTTGCCGCCGAGAGCAGACTGGCGGCGTAAAGTAAACACTCTAAGACAAAACACTCAGACCCACTGACACTGCACATTGTTCTTACTTAATTGCTGGTCCTGGGAGTGTATCATATAGCACGCGCACCCCCCCCCCACACACACACACGACCACCAACAGTACTACGAAATCTAATCCACAATATATATGCAGCAGGAAGCCGGGAGAATAGAGATACAGTGACCCACCGGCTGGTCCGCGAGACGACAGCCAGCCGAGAGGACCTCTGATTAGCATGCTCAGCGGGGATCAGCAGGCTCGCAGCACCGCACCTCAGGGAACACCCACCCATTAATGCTGCGCCGCACCCACACTGTACCGGGGTTAGGGAACGAGATCGGGGAGGAAGAGGATGTATAAGATGATGAGTTTGAGGATGAGTATTAGTGATAAAAGTGTTACTCTAATACTTAAAGGACTGTCACAACATTATACGGGGCTGTGTATCAAAGTGCATTGCAGGATTATATATATAAATAAAAAAATAAAGGTTCCACACTAACATCACCTGAATCTTGCTGAAGATTGTGCTGGTGGTGGCAAGAGTGAGAGGGAGAACAAAGAAGAGAGAGAAAAAAAAAAAATAGAAAAAAAAAAACTTCCTCCCGACCCACGTCTGCATGTTATCCTTGACGGGGTTATGAAGGGAGCGACGCCCGCCCCCACCCATGACCCCCGCCGCCACGCCGACCTCACCACCTTGCTGCCGCAGACGCCGCCAGGGACACCCGCATCGTAATGACACCCAATTGTTCGTTGTTACCAGCATCTGCACAACGAATGACCCGCACTGCAAGCCACGAGTCGTCCTGAATCATACACACAAATAGAAAAAAGGGAGCTAATTATATACGCTGGGCCAATAGAAACATGAAATTACACCTGCTCATCATCCCATTCACAAGGTAACCATCAGCGTCTGACAGCATTATTCCCCCTCGCCACCACCGTCGTCACGGGAGGTGCGGTTGGTGGACCTTGCTGCTTCATGAGGGTCAGGCCGCGCCGCCTCGCTAAAGACGACCGCAGTTAATTGCTTAAATTACCGGTGAGCCGTAAAAGGTTTAGGTGAGCCAGCCGCCGCTCTCCTCTGGCACACTACTGGCTGGAAGCTGCTGCACCACGAGGAGGAGGGGGAGGAAGGGGAGGAGGAAGGAGATAGACAGACAAGTGAACGGCAAGGGGGAGGAGGACAAGAACAAGCACATGTATGTAAAGGAGGAGGAAATGGTAGACAGGGGAGAGGGACGCGACGGGGTTGCTAAGGGACCGATGTTTCGTGTGTGTGTGTGTGTGTGTGTGTGTGTGTGTGTGTGTGTGTGTGTGTGTGTGTGTGTGTGTGTGTGTGTGTGTGTGTGTGTGTGTGTGAGAGAGAGAGAGAGAGAGAGAGAGAGAGAGAGAGAGAGAGAGAGAGAGAGAGAGAGAGAGAGAGAGAGAGAGAGAGAGAGAGAGAGAGAGAGAGAGAGAGAGAGAGAGAGAGAGAGAGAGAGAGAGAGAGAGAGAGAGAGAGAATGGAAGGGATGAGGGTCCGCACCAGGTAATTAGTATTGTCATTTTTAAGAAAGCCAAGATTTAGGACGCGTGGAGGGGGAGAAGAAAAGTGTGTACGTGGATAAAGTGTTGGATCAAGGAAGGGATAAGTACACAGAAGGGTGTGAAGTGCGAGGAGAAAGAAAGAAGCTGGCAAGTATAAGGATATGATGAACTATTACGGGAGAGACCCTAGAATTACATTAAAGAAAGGAAATAAGACACGATAAATGTGAAATGAAAGAAAAAAAAACTGGATAAAAGTGAAAGAAAAAAAAAATAGAAGTAGTTTCTTATTGTTTGGGTATTCTGAACGGGACAACAACAATGCATTCAATACTAAGAGCCAAAAGGAAAAAAAAAATACTGGGATATTGTTATTTATTTTTCTTCACCTGCTACAACTCCTTCATGTAAGTAAGAGTTCTCAGTGAAAAAAATACAATGGAGAGGGCAACGACAGTAGGAAGACATTAGGAAGAGCGACTATACTGAAGAGGGATGTTTGGGAGGAAGAGGAGGAGGAGAAGGAAGAAGAATAACACAAGAAAAAGACGGAAAAGAAGACTATGAGAATGAGAAAGGAGAATGAAGGGAAGGAAGAGGAGGAGGAGGAGGAAGAAGAGGATTTAGACGAGGGGAAGTCAGCTTGTCATTCTCATAATAATAATTCTAAAGCAAATCAACCCAACAAAAGGAAAACGATAACTGACATTACTAAACGTAAGCCAATGACAGAAATACGACCTTACCTTTGTCTCTTCTTCCTTCCACTAACATGTCAAATTTCCATGCAAAGGAAAGCAACAGGCCACCTCAAAATATTTATATGAATATGTAAAATAGCGGTTATAACTCCCTCTCTCTGTAATGTCCTCTAATACACAACAACAGGAAGCTTGCGTTAAGAAGGATGGAGGGAGGGATGGAATGAAGGAGAGGGAGAAAAAGGAGTGAAGGGGGAAAACTTGAAGGAGAAGAGGGAAGAACGGTAGGGATTGCTTGTTTTGACGCGGGACTCCTGTGTTTACGTCTCCAGAGGACTTTGGGGATCTTTGCTCGTTCTTCGGATGCCACTGTCCACCGAAACACACACACACACACACACACACACACACACACACACACACACACACACTGACTGCCTGATTAATTGACTGCCTGCCTATCTGTCTGCCTGTCTGTCTGCCAAACTAAAAAGTCCGTGCTCTCTTCTGCGCAGTTTATTCCCTACTCTCTCTCTCTCTCTCTCTCTCTCTCTCTCTCTCTCTCTCTCTCTCTCTCTCTGTATGTCCAGGTTTCCTTTACTGGTGATGACATGATATTTGTGTTTCGTTTGTTTATTTACACTGTTGATGGAAGCGGAAAATAAGTAAAGTAGGAAGTTGTAAGAGTCAGAATGTAAACAGTGTTATTTTCCAGGTAAGCTGAGTAACAGTTAAGAATAAAAGAATAAAAAGAAAGAATGTGTCGTGAAATAAAAGACACGACTGCAGAGTATGGCATGCGATGTTACCGTCGTCCATCCACCATCTGTCAGGGAAACCATATTTTTTTTCCCTTCGCTCACCTGTCACACCTATCATTAATCCTTCACGCGTCACCATCCCACGCTCACTTCCTCCAGACTCTCACGTTCCTAATCCTCGTTAATAACAATGACCACCTTTGAAACCCACCACTCCTCTCCTCAACAACACGCCTCGCCTCGTCTCGTCTCGCCTTGCAACGCCGCGCCTTTCCCTTCCCTTCGTCGTCGCTGCCGCCCAATTACATGGGAGTCTCGTATCCCTGCCGGCGCGTCCCCTCACAATAGGGCCTCTTGGGGCAGTCTCGCCTCCTCTGTTCCATTATTCACTCAGTAACTCGCGTACAACGTCACCGCGCCGCTGACTCCCGCCTCAGGGAATGGGTCGATACTCCTTTATGTGTAGAGGCGATCAGAACACCCCATAGATGGACCTGGTCTGGGAATGGTCTGGGGGGATGAGTTTTTAAGTTCGCTCTCTTTCCTTTTCTTTTCGCATGTAATCTGATATCTATGTACGGTTTTATTTGATTTATTTACCCATTGTTTTCATATCTTGTTTTTGTTTAGTTCTACTTTCGAATACGTATTCCCAGATGATTTCTACACTGAGTGATACAATGATACGTCTGTCTGTCTTTCAGTGCTGGATAATTTCTCATACTTATTTTTTTCAAAGAATAAAAATAAAAATAAAATGTCAGATACGTTTGCGTTGTACAATATCTAGCATGTATTTTTCTTTGATAGACTATGAAAAAAAAAAAGACTGCAGGAACCCAATAATATCCATAAGACAACTTCTATTCAATGTAAATGTACTTATACTTATCCTTGTTTATAAACTTGTCAAATTTTCTCGTAAAACTCGACAATACACTAACAACATGATAACTACTAGGTCTCTTCCAGTAAGCTACCACTCAAGTGTCTACGTAAAACGACATCGTCTTGCAGTAGTTTTTTTTTTTTCGTCTTTTTATGGTACTAGTTATCAACAGTGGTATCGTAAAGGAACCATGAAGTTTATCGGACCATTAGGGAGAAGCGAGAAGTATGTTTAAGGAACCCTCCGCTCCTGCCATTCAGTCTCTCCTCCTCCACCCTGGCGGCTGATCGAAAACGTTACTCATGTTTCTCCACCCTAGAAGGAGAGCTCGCAGTAAAGTTACGACAAAGTATGTGAAAAACCCGTCACATTCCTGCAGCTGACGGTGAAGAATGTAACAGTCTGAGACTCACTGATGCCGAACAAAACACCCGCGGCCGCC
The DNA here is from genome assembly GCF_017591435.1 of Portunus trituberculatus. NCBI lineage: Eukaryota > Metazoa > Arthropoda > Malacostraca > Decapoda > Portunidae > Portunus > Portunus trituberculatus. The sequence goes on from NC_059298.1 coordinate 9,115,351, forward strand.
AGTGATGATGAACGCCGCGACAGCTGCCCGTCCATCTTGTGGCCAACACCGAGGAGGAGAAGGTTATAGAAGATTGATAGAATGATTGATTTAAAGCGCCGCAACAACAGGGTCATATGGCGCACACCTCATGTTACAGGGAGGGAGAAGGAGAGAGATCTTTGATGGGATTGGTGACAGGGAAAAGATTAAAAATAAGATATATACGGTCCCGCTATCGATATTAGTGTATGTTTCGTAAAGGAATGTGGTGAATTTTACCGATAATGTTGAGTTAGTCAAGTCACTGCCGTTAAAGTGTTTGATAAGGGGAGAGAGAGAGAGAGAGAGAGAGAGAGAGAGAGAGAGAGAGAGAGAGAGAGAGAGAGAGAGAGAGTACAGGTCAAAGGCAACGAACCAAACACGCGGTTTATATTCATGAAAATTAATGGGCGTAAAAACATATAGACGGACGGGTAAAAATAGGTGGAGAAAATGATGCTGTCTCTTTAGTTGTCAGCTTTCCTACTTTCTTAGGATCACTGTCAGAAAATCTTGCTTGAAATTCTGCAACTCATTCCTTCTTGCCTGAGGGGGAGAGGAGGATGAGGAGGAGGAAGAGGAGAAGCAAAAGGAGGAGGAGGAGGAGGAGGAGGAGGAGGAGGAGGAGAGAACTGGTACAAAGAATAAGAACAAAGCAATGAGAGGGAGACCAAGAGGAAAATCGTTAACAAATTGAGCATGTTCGCCAAGAATGAAACAGGAAACCAGGGTGAACAAACTGCTAAGCCCGAGGACCGTAAACTGTGGTGTAAGCTGCACTGTTACAAGACGCCCACGGACAGCAAGGACACGAGGAGTAGAGGTATTACAGCTATTCTCTCTAAGTCCACATCTTACTCTACAACTGTCGCCATGTTAAAACACACACACACACACACACACACACACACTAGCAAGTATTTCAAGCCGAGCCTCACGTACCCAAACGGTATAATTGGACAGTTTCATCTCTGTTAAAAAACAAAACATAAGCTGAGACTGAATAGGTGCAAATAATACTTTTTATACTCGCAATAACATCGTATAATTTTCCTCCTCCTTCTTTTCCTTTTCCTTCTACTCTCTTTACTCCTTCTTTTCGTTCTCCTGATCCTCCTCCTCCACCTCCTCCTCCTCCTCCTCCTCTTCCTCTTCCTCTTCCTCTTCCTCCTCCTCCTCCTCCTCCTGAACATGATTACTTTTGTTCAATGCAAAGCGAGGACACCTATTAACTTTCTCCTCTCATGTGTTATTTACCTATTCCAGTTTGCCATTCATGTCCAAAAACAAAAAATTTACACATCACGTAGCAGAATCAACATGAATATAACTAAGGAATTAAGTAAAAAGTAATAAAGAAGAGAGAAAAAAAAAAACATCACACACAGTGCAGGTTGTTATGGCTTTCCACTCAGCGGTTACAACACACTGAAATCAACATAAATACAAAAATACACAAACAGTATTACCGCCACCACCAACTCCCTCGCTGGCTGCCGTTGCATCGGGCCCGATTCGGCGGAATATCCAATTACGGGTCACCTTTCAGTACGTTCAGGTGTTAACTGAAATATTCACGTCGTTTTTGACTAGAGTGGAACGGATTCGCTTCATTTTATACCTGCTATCGGCGTGTTGGCATCGCTGCGAATACTAGATATGTGACACTATTGATGGATGCTATTGCTGCTACCACCACCACCACTACTGCTAGTATACTTTTGGCTGATGAGTGGAACGGACTCAGTTGTTAGTATTGAGTCAGTAGGGAACTGTAAAAGTAGATTAGATAAACTTATGGATGGTGATAATAGATGGAATTAGGTAGTTTTGCTCACACATGGACTGCCACGCATGGGCCTGACAGCCTCTTACAGATTCCTTCTTTTCTTGTGTTGCGTTCTTGTGTACTACTACTACTACTACTACCACTAATACCAGAATGTGACACCACTGATGTTGTAGCCTTAATTGATAACCTGATACGTACAGTCATCACTTCCTTATTTTTTATTGATTTTTAAGCGAAATAACAACGCATGAAACAAGAATCACGTATAAATGGTCTCTTCTTTCCTTCCACCGTTATATGCACTTATTTTTTTCATTTTTAACTCTGTAGTGAGGAATCAGAGAAGAACCACAGAAAGGAAGACCCCTGTCACACACACACACACACACACACACACACACACACACACACACACACACACACACACACACACACACACACACACACACAGATATTGTAAATTGCTTTTCGATTTTAAGAATGGACATTTTCTTAAGTATATAAGGATGTCACTATACAATATTCTAGACTTTTATTAGCTTTATCACGCTGTTCTCTCTCTCTCTCTCTCTCTCTCTCTCTCTCTCTCTCTCTCTCTCTCTCTCTCTCTCTGCTCCCGAAAATAAAAATGAACTAAAAAGAATGTCTCCTGATGGTCTCTTCTCATTCTTCCTTCTTTATTTCTAATACCAATTTCATCTGCTCTCGAAACGACATATACTTGATCTCTCTCTCTCTCTCTCTCTCTCTCTCTCTCTCTCTCTCTCTCTCTCTCTCTCTCTCTCTCTCTCTCTCTTTCCCCTCATTCGTCAATATTTTCTTCTATTCTGCACCTTTTTTCCACGGCTCCTCTTCTCTGGGCCCCCTCCAGCTAAGAGATTTACCTCCTTTCCCTCTTCCTTCTAACCTTGAAGCAGCATTCCCTCGTCTTTTCTTCCCTCGTCATCTCCGGTATGATGGAGTGAAGTGGTGGGGAGAGAGAGGGAGAGAGAGAGAGTAAGGGAGGGAGAGAAGGTGACTCATTTTCTTAAAACCACTTTGAATCATAGGTTGGATAGAGATATTTTTTTTTCATGGGTTATTTGTGAGATTGTTTGGCTGTGTGTCTCTGGTTCTGTCTTATCTTTTATTTGTTTTCCGGTAAAAAAAATATATATATATATGTGTAGATGAAAATAAATCAAGTGAAAAAAGTTGTAATTTTTCATAAGTGTTCGTTGTGAGTCGTTTTTTTTTATTGAATGTCGTTTTTTTTTTTATTCATTTCCCTCCCCGCGATAAATGTATAAATAAAGGTCATAATTCCTTTAATATCTTTTCTCATTAATGCTGGTTGCTCTCAGGTTGATAATATCTAACACACTTTAATGTTCTTTTTCGTGCAATTTTGCTCTGAATACAAGAGAAAAAAAAAAACGAGTGAATAAAGTCTAAATGAAATGTTTTTTTGCTGATTCCTGGAAAGAAATCTGAAAAAAATAGCCTTGGTATGAATAACACAAGAATAAAATGTTTTCTATTCATTACCTAAGTAAAAACATTAAGTGAAAAAAAAAGTCGATGCTCATTTGTGTTATGTATCATCTCTGTACGACGAAAAAAAAAAAAATTATATCCTGTATTTCAATGACTAGTAAATAAAAACACCCAACACAGATTTTTCTCTTGTTCTTTTGTATTATATTGCCACTTTAAGGAGTAAAGAAAGGGATTAGGTCTCCGGCTTTTTACTCTATGAAAGAATGATACTGGCCAAGGGCAAAACACAATAAAATAACAGGAAAAAAAAAGGCATCTCGAGGCACCAGTCCCTGAACAACTGTATTATGTAACCTCTCACCGTATACCTTGTTGACACGCTGAGAGCGGAGGTGGAGTAGGGTACCGCTTAACACTTCTTTCACCTCACACAATAATGACACGAGAGAGAGAGAGAGAGAGAGAGAGAGAGAGAGAGAGAGAGAGAGAGAGAGAGAGAGAGAGAGAGAGAGAGAGAGAGAGAGAGAGAGAGAGAGAGAGAGAGAGAGACCACACACACCCACACATTCACCTCTCCCTACACACCCACACACACACACACATGTACTATCCGAAAAACTCGTCTCTTCTCACACTTCCTTCGTTCCCTCACCCACCTCGGGAATCAAGAGGCCGAATGAAGAGGAACACTGGGATTCGGGAAGACAGGGGGATTTAGAGACCCAGGCTATAATGAAGATTGCTGCTTCTCGTGTGTTTGCACCAAGAGTCCCGCGGAGGGAAGGGAAACAGAGGGAAGAGAGAGAGAGAGAGAGAGAGAGAGAGAGAGGGGAAAGAGAGTGGGGGATCACTGGTACCGTGTTTCAGTAGCGGCTGTTGTGGTGGTTCCTGTCATCTAGGGGAGCGAGATTTACTTCCCCAAAAAGTGTATATCTCTATCAAGCACAGATCCTTCCCTTCCCGAGTATTAAGACAGGTGGCCTCCATAAAGCTACGTCCGCCCAGGTAACTTACTGACGCATGTATGTGTATGTATGTAATGTTGCTTTTTCTTTGCTCTCTTCCTGGAAATATATTGGATTTTCACCTGATGAGATTTGTTTTATTTTTGTGTTGGTGAATCTTTTAGAAATTTGAAGTACTGGTCTCTCTCTCTCTCTCTCTCTCTCTCTCTCTCTCTCTCTCTCTCTCTCTCTCTCTCTCTCTCTCTCTAGTTTCATTACCTCGTGGTGTGATTCCCTTTCCCTTTTCATCTTTGTCTTTCTCCTCGTTCGCTCGTCCCCTTCTCCGCAAGCTGACACAGCCGCCCACACCATTACCGTCGTCAGTTAATCCAGGAGCCCTTCGCCGCTGCCACCACCACCACTACCACCACCACCACCACCATAACCATCAACAGCACTGGCGCTTCTCTATCCACACGAGCTACACATTTCTCCTCCTCTACGACCTCTATTACTACTCGTACCACCACCACCACCACCGCTGCATTTCAGTATTTGCACTACCACCATCACTGTTACTATTATTTCAAAGCTCATGATTGTATAACCGAGAACCAACATTTTTCTCCTTATTAGCATTTGTCGTATTGTGCTACCGCATAATTGACGTTAGGCCTGTTTTTTTTTTTTTTTTTTTTTTGTTATGAGTATTAGTGCAACTGTGGCTATTATTATTATTATTATTATTATTATTATTATTATTATTAGTAGTAGTAGTAGTAGTAGTAGTAGTAGTAGTAGTAAGTATTCCTTCTCCTTCTTCTCCTTCTCCTCCTCTTTCTCCTCCTCCTCCTCCTCCTCCTCCTCCTCCTCCTCCTCCTCCTCCTCCTCCTCCTCCTCCTCCTCCTCCTCCTCCTCCTCCTCCTACTACTACTACTACTACTACTACTCCTACTGCTCCTCCTCCTCCTCCTCCTCCTACTACTACTACTACTACTACTACTACTACTACTACTACTACTACTACTACTACTACTACTACTACTACTACTACTACTACTACTACTACTACTACTACTACTACCACCACTATAACACCACAGCCCCTATCATCATCACCACTATCAATGCAACACAACAAACACCACTGCAAGTATCTCACATCCCACTACCGCCATCACCACCATCACCATCACCAACACCACCACCACTACCATCACCACCACCACTACGAGCACTACCGTCGCCCGGACAACCGTTGCAATCGACCACGTAAATAATGCGTCCTGTTGTTTCTGCTTGCCATGTGCCTAATGGCGGGGAATTTGCATACGACGCTCATTTCCTACTCTCATATATGTCTCAAAGAGGTCCCGGTAGTACGGTAGCAGGATGGCGCTATACGCTTTCCAAATCTGCAGTCAATGATTTCTATATTTATCATAACACCAATGAGTAAAATTACTGTTATATATTTAAACATTTCATTGCACTTTTGCTTTTGTTTCACTCTTTTTATCTGTTTTATGGTTGGAGAGCACATCAGCGTTTTATTATTCAGCAAGTTTATACATTTCAGTTAGTAGTGTTTATTCGTAATAGTGAGAGATTTCTGGTTATATATACACATTTTATTACACATTTTGATATTTTTAACTTTTATTTTGTTTTACTTCTTGTTATATATGTTACACTTTATTGCGCATATTCTGAAAGTTTTACTATTACAGTTAACGTATGAGCGTTTTACAAAATTAGCATCGTTTATTTCCTCGTTTTTCCCATTTTTTTTCCTTTTCACTACTCTCTTATTTTTATTTTATCTATTTTGTTACTCCTCCTGTTTCCTGTCTTATTTTTCTTTATTCTTTCACAAAAATCTATGTTTTCTTTTTAGAATCGCTTGTATATAAGTTAATTTTAGTTTGGTTATTCTATTTTCTCTCCTATTACTATTTTCTATTTTTTTCATTCTCTACTCATCGTCTTCAGTTCTCTCTCTCTTATTACTTTTCTCTTACTGTTAATTTTCTCTAGCGATCTTCATTTACTTCTTCCCAATCCTGTTTCTTTTTCTGTGACAGCGTCTTCCATCTTTCTTGTCTTATTTTCTTATTCTTTTCTTCTTTATACTTAATTCTTGCGTGCAATCATTTTCTTTTTCCCCTTCCCCGCCTCCTCCTTATTGCTGCTTCTCCTGTTTCTCTCCCTTCATTCTTCCTTCATTAATTGCATGACACATTAGCTTCGAATCAATTAACTTTCCAGTTTGATTCGTGTGTATAATAAGGAACTGTTAGTGTCAATTTTGCGCACCTTCCTTTTCTGAACTGTTACCTTCTTCGTTATTTTTTTTCATCTCAATAATTTTACATGACATTAATATCCTCCACTGACTATTGTTATCAGAATTATACCTAATTAACCGGTCTTAAACGCTTGGTCATTAAAGTTCATGTGTTATTATCTTAATTTCCCCTCGCCTCGTGCTGTATATCTTGTTTTTCCTTCCTGCTTCCAGACACAAATGCTCTGACGCCTAGCCAACTCCCTCGACAAGCTTCAGTTGGCAGCTGTGTGGCTTTTAAAATCAAAATTACGGTATATTTTATCACTGGACTATTGCCTGGATTCTTTCTCCTGCTCTTTCTCCTTGGCTGGTAGCAAGGAGCTTTTGTTTTTACTATCCTATCTTTATTACTTTAGATTACGTGGTGTAGCTTGTCTCAAATGACCTCGTAAGGGTAAGTAGGTTTGGTGATGTTTGTTCTTTCCTCGTGTTCTTTAGATTTCTTTCTTCTGCTTCATCTTCTTCTTCTCTTTCTCTTCTGGCTTTTATGATCTTTCCTCCTTTTCATAATTTTTTTCTTTTCGTTCTTAATCTTATTCCGTGCTTGGTATTCTTTTGAACTCTTCTTCCTCCTGGTCTTTTATCTCCTTCACTATTTTTTCCTCCTCTTGTAGCTCTTCATCTTAATACTTTCTCCGCCTTTCTGTACGTCTTTTTTTTAATTCTTTCTCTTCTTCATCTGTCCCTCGTCGTTCATTTATTACCTCCTTCACCTCTTTTTTTTTTTCTTATCCAGCTGGTATATTCTCCTGCTGTTTATACAATAATTATAGTTTTCTTCTCTTTCTGCGATACATATTCTCTTTCCGTCCTTCATCCTTCCCTTCTTGTGTTCTTAAATGATCTATCTTTTATCTCCTTCCTCCCTCTTGTCCTTGTGTTCATTCTTGCCTCGTCCATCTCCTCAGCTTCTTTTTGTCAACCATTACCTTTCTCATCAGGTGTTGCTTATCTTAGCACTTGTCCTTTTGCTGCCAATTAAAAGTTTTGTTATCTCATATAGAGTCCCACGTGTCATGTTATCTTTGTCAGGCGATCTATCTTTCTTATCATTATTTTTCTATTTATTTTTTTTTTTAGGTAACTTTACAGTCTTTGTCTTAAATGTGCAGGAAGAATCAGGTTCAGGTTCCTCTCTCTCTCTCTCTCTCTCTCTCTCTCTCTCTCTCTCTCTCTCTCTCTCTCTCTCTCTCTCTCTCTCTCTCTCCTTCATTATATTGCTTCTTTTTAATTAACTTTCGTTCCTCGGGTTTCTCTCTCTCTCTCTCTCTCTCTCTCTCTCTCTCTCTCTCTCTCTTCTTGCTACTTCCCTTCCACGTTTTCCTTTCTCTTTCTCTTATTCCATGTCCCCCTCGCCTCTCATTTATCCAGAGCTGTCTTGTTTTCCCCTTCCTTCCATTGTTTCATTTTCATTGTTTCTCCTTTTCCATGCCATTCTTTCTTTGTTTGTTTGTGTGTGTGTGTGTGTGTGTGTGTGTGTGTGTGTGTGTGTGTGTGTGTGTGTGTGTGTGTGTGTGTGTGTGTGTGTGTGTGTGTTTTGCCAGTTATCTTTCTTAGATCCTTAACATTATCATTTCCCTTCCATACATACATCTCTCTCTCTCTCTCTCTCTCTCTCTCTCTCTCTCTCTCTCTCTCTCTCTCTCTCTCTCTCTCTCTCTCTCTCTCTCTCTTCTCATCGTCCTCATTTGCTAGAAACCTCAATTTTCCCAACTACCTCTTTTTCACCACCACCAGCACCACCACTACCACCACTATCTTCCTCCTCCTCCTCCTCCTCCTCCTCCTCCTGGCGGATAATATTGCAGTCTTCACCCTCATTTCCATTTAGTATCTTCTATATTTCTCTGGGTAACTTTTTCTTCTTTATATTCTATCTGCAAAATATTAAATTATTCTTTTAGCTTCACTATCACCTTACGTATATTTCTT
>NC_059298.1:9128868-9168868 GCF_017591435.1 Portunus trituberculatus
TTCGCTCTACATTATTCTCTTGCTTTCAATCGTTTTCTCTTCAATTTCTGTCTTCCTTTTACGTCTTCTGTTTTCTTACTCTCTCTCTCTCTCTCTCTCTCTCTCTCTCTCTCTCTCTCTCTCTCTCTCTCTCTCTCTCTCTCTCTCTCTCTCTCTCTCTCTCGCTCTCAGCAATCTTTCTTAACATTTTTTTTTCCTAGGTCTAGTTTTCCCTATTGATATTGTTTTCCCTCTTCTATCATCCCGTTTCTCTCTCTCTCTCTCTCTCTCTCTCTCTCTCTCTCTCTCTCTGTTCCCGTCAACCCCGAGCGCCACACGGTACCTCATCTACTTGTTTTGGGGACTCATGAATATAAATAGTTTGTTACTCTGTCCCGGGACCGAGGTGCGAAAATTTGCGCGGGTGGACCCGAGTTTGCATGGGGTGTTTGTGTCGCGTTTAATTTGATATCACGCCCCAAAACGTCCAGATGAAATGCCTATAAAAATATACGTGTTTTTGGGAGGGGTTTGAGTGAAGGGAGAGAGAGACGGAAATAGAAAGAGAATGAGAAAATGAGAAAATGAGAGAGAGAGAGAGAGAGAGAGAGAGAGAGAGAGAGAGAGAGAGAGAGAGAGAGAGAGAGAGAGAGAGAGAGAGAGACGTTTAAAAAAGAAAGACAAACACACATGCAGGGAGAGAAAAAGTTCAACACTAACTACTTACACATTCATTTACACATTCCTTGCCTTACACAATATCCATCTATTCCACACGTCTATTTACACATACCTCGTCTCTCCGCCACGTGACGCCATAAAGACAACCAACGCTGCTCAAAATCCCACGTCAGCTCCTGAAACAATAAGGAAATAACTCTTACTACACTTTAAATTGCTCAATAAAAGATCAAACATATAGAACACTGGACGCAGTTGAGATGAATGAGTTTGGAAAGTGGATACGAAAAACTTCCTTAATTAATATCAGAACCATGAAAATATCCTTGAAAATCCATATAGTTTTCACAAGAGCCTGTAAAAAAATAGAGATATACGAATAAGGATCTACAGGATCAATTAGAAGTGTGTTTCATTTCTTTCTGACTATCAACCTAATATTCAAATTTCTAGGCAGAGTGTACGTAAATTTTATAGTCTTCAGGGGATAAGTGGCAAACGGACGGCTATAAAAATGAAAGAAAATGTATATAAACGCAGGAGAGCGTGACTTGAACCAAGGGAGGGGAAGGAAAGATGCTGACGCTGTAACTGAGATCTTTAAAGCGATGTTGCTGACGAGATGCGGTGAGGAGGAGGTTCCCGGGATGGTGTTAATGCGGTGTGAGGGGTAATTAAGGGGGAGGCGGTGATGGAGGACGCAGGGGCGGAGGGGAAGGTATTATGCAAGGTGGGTGGCCGGCGGAGGAGGAGGAAGCTGAATGGTTCAAGAAAATTAAGTTCGAATGGTTATGGGTCATTGGCATGTGTGTGTGTGTGTGTGTGTGTGTGTGTGTGTGTGTGTGTGTGTGTGTGTGTGTGTGTGTGTGTGTGTGTGTGTTGGGGAAAGCGAGCGTAATTTTTCTTTTTCGTGGTATCACTTTAATTTTGCTGTTCATTTACATTACCGCCACAATCTACTACATCACGTGACTCAGCAAGCATCTAATCAGCAGGAAAACCTCCACAAATCACCCACACTTCCTGTACCAATGAACGATGATGGTTTGCAATCAGTGCGCTCAACAATCTTGAAATGCCTAACGAACCAAATGTCACTCTTTAACTACAACTCACACCGAACCACTCGTGCGATACTAAGCTCATATGTAGCATAATTAATAATAATGCCTAATAATCTCCTTCACTTTTCCCTTAACAAATCACCAATTATTATATAACCTCAATCTCTTTCCTTTTTTTTTCCCAGAAAGCGGGCATCGTGCCGCTTGAATCCCTCTCAATCCCTTTCATTACCATCTCAATCACCACTCCATCCCGTCATTTTTCACCTGGCCACCACGAAACCCACAGCATATGGTAGGCGGTAGGCGGTGGACCCATCCTTGTAATTCCCACCAAGCCGTGAGGTCCTTAAACTTCCTCACGGCCAGTCTGAGAGGCCAGTATTCTGAAACCCTCTGTTTTCTCACCACGACTGAACTTTCAAAGGCCAAGAGTTGAGTATCAAGGTTTTCAAGAAAGTTTCGCCTGTTGATAAAGTAGAAATCTTGTTAATCCATCACTAAAAAAAAAAAAAAAAAAATTCTTATAAACTTGTGCAACTCCAACTACAGCATTTTGAAAGTAGTGGTGTTGTGGCAAAGTGTTCCGGCCTTGGGAGAGACCAGAGGGAAAGGGAAACACGGGCAGCTAAAAGTGCATGCCTCGCAGCTCGGTAAATAAGATATTCAGCTGTGTAAATCACAAGCTGAGAGAGAGAGAGAGAGAGAGAGAGAGAGAGAGAGAGAGAGAGAGAGAGAGTCAAAGTTGCATCTCCAAAACCAGTGGGCGAGGCAGGGAGGGAGGGTTTGATAAAAAGGCAATGGTCAATTTATACTCTCTCTCTCTCTCTCTCTCTCTCTCTCTCTCTCTCTCTCTCTCTCTTCACTTTCCTCAAAGTAATGTATCATTAATACCATTTACTTCTTCGCTCCCAGAAAGGCAAAGTAAGAAAGAAAAAAAGAAAAAAAAGAACATTATAAACTAACTTTGATCGCTGGAAGTTATCCAACTTTACCTTTCTAGTAAATCAACCCCCACAAGTAAGTTGGCCACTGAACTCCAGCACCCTCAATTACAAATCTAAGAGCTTCGTTGAGAAGGAAGAGGTGGAGAAAGAGGAATAGAGGAGAGAGAGAGAGAGAGAGAGAGAGAGAGAGAGAGAGAGAGAGAGAGAGAGAGAGAGAGATATTAGCAAAAAATGTTTCTCCACAGGTGACACTTCTTATATAAGACATGCAAAGCTATAGCTCCCTATCAAGAAGTGGATCCAATCTTCTAAAGTTCTCCATTAACTATACACTACCATCAGATTACTGTTTCTATCTATAGGCATACAAATATGCGCATATTCACGGCCTCGAAACATTCTAACTACTCCCTCACCTTGTTTCACTGACCAGTCGACTCTTGCATACTTTCAAACAAAAAACATTTTTCATTTAACATCGATGATTTTATATTCGGAACAAAATTTAAACGGCCTTTTAAAACTTTCGGCCAAAATTCGTTGAGGGCCGTGGTGGTTTTGAGCGCCGCACGGGGGGAGAAGGTGGCTGTCGGGTTCCAGCCTTGGGCCCAAGACAGGGAACTAGCAGCAGGTCCTTCTTTTTCTTGGCGGCCTCAAGCTTCACTATAGTCATCCACTTGCAGCGCCTCACACTAGGCAAGGGGTCGCCATAAACAAGAGATCAATGTCTACCATTATCAGATGGAGGCGGGAGGAGTCCTGATGGGGATATATGGGATCCTTCCAATCTGGTGGAGGATGTTTACGGGTCCCTTGATTGTGATGGCACTGAGCTAAACAACTCGCCGTGAACAAGGGCACGCTGTGCACCATGCACCAGACACTGGCAGGACGAAGGGAGTCTTTTAGGCGTGAGAGGGCTTACTTCGTGACAGTGGCTAGGGAGGATGTGTGGTGGATAACTGCTCATGGTGAGCCGTGTGAAGCGAAGCAAGGTTGCATCGTCACAGCCCTCACACCCACAGAAATATTGAGGTGAACCCTTGAGGAGGAAGGGTTTGGCCTAGTACCTGTGTGACTAGGTAGACGCCAATGACATTAAGCTATGGCGGCGCCCGCGTCGTCATCGTGGAAATTGGAATCATATCGTTATCGTGGAGACAGGAATCGCATCGTTATCGCGGAAACTCGCTTCACTATCGTGGAAACTTGAATCGTTATCGTGAAAACTCGTATCGTTATCGTGAAAATTCGCATCGTTATCGTAGCAAATTGTATCGTTATCGTAGAAACTCGTATAGTATCATTATCGTGGAATCGTATCGTTATCGTGGAAACTCGTGTTGTATCGTTATTGTGGAATCGCATCATCATCGTAGAATCTCGTATCGTTATCGTGAAAATTCGCATCGTTATTGAGGAAAATCGTATCATTATCGTGGAAACTGGAATCGCATCGTTATCGTGGAATATTGTTATCATCGTCACGTGCATCGTAATCATCGTTATTTATTTATTGACTTAATTAATCATATATTACAATATCAGTTTCTTTATAAATGTTCTAATCTTCTATAGGAAACCAGCGAACCACAGACAGACAGGAACAGAAATTAAGGAAAATTAGTAACTGCATGTGTTATAGGTAAACAGACATCTCTTTCCATACACCTGAGTGACGGCCACCCAGAAACATAGACAGACGGACGGACAGGTGATCCTCATCCCACACACCTGAGACTAATCAAAGGGAGAAACAGATGGAAAACTCCTAATTTAATTGTCAGTCCCTTGGCGGTCCTTCCGTGTTCCCTGCAGGCTCTGTGATACGGGCCAGGGAGGGTGAGGTCTGGAGATGAGGCTGAGAAGGGAGAGAAGGGAAGAAGGTCTAAGGGGGGATGAGGCCTCTGGTGAAATGGTTGGTCTTGGTCGCTTCCCATGAGGTCACTAAGCGCTGGGAAGATCCGCCCCATGAAGGGTAATCACCGACCTAATTTCCTGTGTGTGTGTGTGTGTGTGTGTGTGTGTGTGTGTGTGTGTGTGTGTGTGTGTGTGTGTGTGTGTGTGTGTGTGTATGTGTGTAATTCACCTCGGTCGTCTGCTGGTCACCCAGCCAGTCTTCCCCATTACGGAGCGAGCTCAGAGCTCATACTCGTAGACCGATCTTCGGGTAGGACTGAGACCACAACACACAACACACACCGGGAAAGCGAGGCCACAACCCCTCGAGTTACATCCCGTACCTATTTACTGCTAGGTGAACAGGGGCCACACATTAAGAGTCTTGCCCATTTGCCTCGCCGCTTACCGGGACTCGAAACCGGCTCTCTCGATTGTGAGTCGAGCGTGCTAACCACTACACTACGCGGTGTGTAGTGTGTGTGTGTGTAATTCACATCGGTCACCTGCTGGTCACCCAGCCAGTCTTCCCTATTACGGAGCGAGCTCAGAGCTCATAGACCGATCTTCGGGTAGGACTGAGACCACAACACACTCCACACACCGGGAAAGCAAGGCCACAATCCCTCGAGTTACATCCCGTACCTATTTACTGCTACGTGAACAGGGGCCACACATTAAGAGGCTTGCCCATTTGCCTCACCGCGCTGGGACTCGAACCCGGGCCTCTCGATTGTGTATCAGATGAATTGTCGTCAATAAACTTGCTTACTTACTATGTGTATATATGTAAGCATGTATCAGGATGCGTGAGTTACAAGGACGGTGGGATTGGGAGAGGCATGGAGGGGTGGTCAAGGGCAGAGCAAGACACACACACACACACACACACACACACACACACACACACACACACACACACACACGAGAGAGAAGCGAAATGGCAAGGACGAGGCTCGGGAAAGACGCAGCGAAGCGCAAACAACACGGATGCAAGAAGTGTGTGATGTGTGGAGGCACGCCGCGGCCCTAATGGTACACTGCTCGCCCGAATTGGAGGCTGTTAAGGGGAAATACGTACACAAAAAGAAGGGGAACAGGATTTATCAAATACATTTACGAAACTTGTATATCCCCACTCCCACTCTCCTCTCCGTCTGTCTGTCTGCATGCCTGTCCATTAGTTTGGTCTGGTGCGTCTGTATTGTCTGGCCTGGTCTGGTTTTTCTGTCAGTCCGTCTCTTTGTGAGCTTACATGTTTGCCTCACTCTGTCCTCTCTTTCTCTCTCTCGCTCTTTCACACACACACACACACACACACACACACACACACACACACACACACACACACCTTACCGGAGAGAAAGAACGAGACATAGAGAGAAAAAAAAGGACGATAAATGAGAGAAGCACGTAGCGGACGATTACAAATGGAGAGACGAATAGTGTCGTGTGGAGGGGAAGGAAGGGGCGGGAAGGAGAGACGCGGCGGAGTGTGCAGGCATTGATGGACGAGGTAGGAGGGTAAGAATTCCTACGCGATCTGTGGTCAGTGAGCGACACGGGGGCGACGGGCGGCGGCTGGGCGTGAAGCAGCAAACAGGGGCGGGTTTGTTCTCCCCCGAAGGTGTGTGAGTGGGTCCTGGGGGAGGCAGCGCGAAGGGTCAGTGCGGGGGCAGCGACCTGGAACTAAAGTGAGGGAAGGTGAAGGGGAAGTGAGGGCAGTGGGGGCGGCACTTTGGGTAATCGGGTCACAGTGTCTTGTTCGAGGAGGAGGAGGAGGAGGAGGAGGAGGAGGAGGAGGAGGAGGAGGAGGAGGAGGAGGAGGAGGAGGAGGAAGAAGGAGGGCGAGGGAAATATATGGCTAAAGGTTACTTGGCTGCGCACACACACACACACACACACACACACACACACACACACACACACACACACACACACACACACACACTAAGCCGCGTCCAGGGAACAAGAAACTGACACTTCACCAGAGGCGTTAGCGCAGTTCAGTGGGTCACCTCGAAAGATTATTTACGGATACACTACTTCACTAACCAACCACGTGCTCTCTCTCTCTCTCTCTCTCTCTCTCTCTCTCTCTCTCTCTCTCTCACACACACACACACACACACGCATAAAAATGAGATTCGCGATTTTAATTTATTTTTTCACGGTGAATCAAATACCCAGAAAACTTGAGAAGAGGAGGACGAAGGCGAAGAGAGGAGGAGGAGGACGAGGAAGAGGAGGACAAGGAGGAGGAGGAGGAATTACATGAAACAAGACAGAGAAAAGATAGAAGAAAGAAGATGTAGGAAAAGTCAGAATAGAATAGGTGGAGAAAGAGAACCACAAGAGGAAGAACAAAAGGGAGGTGGTGATAGTAGTAGTAGTAGTAGTAGTAGTAGTAGTAGTAGTAGTAGTAGTAGTAGTAGCAGTAGTGGTGGTGGTGGTGGTGGTGGTGGTGGCTTTGAGGTCTGAACAGTGAACACCCGAAGGACACGTTTCCCCTCAGAGGCTTCTTTTGTGTGACGCCAAGACTACCAGATGTATTAATTGGTAGAAGGGGCGCGACTGGGAGGGGAGAGGGTGCGTGGGAGAGGATGGGAGAGGAAAAGAGAAGGAAAGTGAGAGCGATGGTGGAGAGAGGGGAGAGAGAGAGGGTGATGAAGGAGATGAATGACATGAACACCAAGGAATGATTGTTAGTGAGGGGATACAGAGAGAGAGAGAGAGAGAGAGAGAGAGAGAGAGAGAGAGAGAGAGAGAGAGAGAGAGAGAGTGAGTTTCCTGTATTTGCCTGTTGTTATTATCATTCTTCTTCATCATATTCTTTTTATTATTATCATTATTATTATCATTGTTATGATATATAGAAAAACAATTGAACACACACACACACACACACACACACACACACACACACACACACACACACACACACTCCAAAAAAGGAATATAAACTAAACCTGCCACACGCCCTCGTTCCCCCACCCCCGTCCTCCCCCGCAAAAAAAAAAAAAAAAAAAAAGAAATACAACTCGCATGCAACACACAAGCAACACTCACTGCAGGAAGCTTAAACAATACTATCAAAACAGGGAGCCACACCCAGCTCACGCAACACTGCCGCAACACACGCAACGCACCGCAACACTCCGCAACACTAACACACTTCCCACAGCCACGGCCACTCTTCCACCTTCACTGCACCATCAACAGCGTCCCCACGTGAATTGCAAACAAGGTGGAAGAGGAAGAAGTGAAAAAAAAATACGGGTCACAAGAAAAGATCAATATCGCCACATGTCAGCAAAATGACCTTTATGTTTGAGTTTTGAAAGAAGGAAATTAAATCAAACTGGTCGGTAAATCTTGACTGTGACCTTGCCTTGCCCGGTGACCTTTCCCTCCTTCACTTGTATGCAGGGCTGTGACAGGTGACCTAAGCCTTTACTGGAAGAACAAAAAGGTGACCTGGACTGCCTGTATAAGATAGGCAAGCATGGTGACCCAATATACAAGTGAGTAAAAATTGAGGTCCGAAAAACTGGAATATGCAAACAGAGAACCAACTTTGCATTCTTTTTCCATGAATTAACTTGAATGAAAGACTACGTGTACCACAAAAACACCAGTGGAGAGTAAATATATTCATAGCATCTTAATTACGACACCGGACTAAATAATAAGCAGGTGAATCACAAAGGTAAATACATTAACTGCATTACCTGTCATTACTACAACGTGCCTGGTTAATTAAACAGCCGGAAGTTGCCTTTTATAATGTAATGTACCTTTAGCATCACCTGCGATGAAACGACACCATATGACTCGAACCGGCGCATTAAATCATTAATTAATCAATCAGTCAATGATTCATAGTGGCGTACTAAGGCCCCTTGATGGCTGTTTCACTTCCCATCTTACACGCGCCTCCAAACACGGCCATGGGGGAGAAATTCAGATAATAATATGCACAAAATACTCGTAGTAAGCGAAAGAGTGCAAAATGTAAAGACGTGTGAAGAGAAAATTGAGATAAGTATAAGAATAAAGCCTCGTTTGTAAGAGGAATAGTGTGTGCTACTAGAGGAGTCGTCTGTGGCGTGTAGCGGGGAGCAGTGGGTCGTAAAGCCACCGCAGGATTAGAATCACAGATGACATTTGTCTGGACCAGTGTAGTTCTGAAACCTGACAGACAAGGAAGTGCGTTTACACAATCAGTCCTCGTTTACACGCATTGTGAACAGAAGTCAAAGTAACAGTAAGATACATTTCAGGACTTTCATAGGGCGGAATAAACTTTTAGCACACGATTGTCAGCAGCAACAGCAACACACAACAACAACAACAACAGCAGCAGACACGTCTCTCTTCCTCTTTATTCTTGCTTCCTATTTCTCTCCAACTTTTTCCTTTTTGTTTTTGTTTCCTCGTCCTTCCAACTTCCTCTCATCATCTGTCTTAGTTATGATCACATTTCTCTCGTCTTCCTTTCCTCTTTAATGATTTCATAGTTTATTCCTTTATCTTTTCCTTAGTATTTTTTCTTATTTTTATATTTCGTTTTATTTTGTATTAATTTTAAATTCTATCTATTCTTCCCTTTATTCATCAATTACCAGCACACACACACACACACACATACACACGGTAGCTCAGTGGTTAGAGCGCTGGCTTCACAAGCCAGAGGACCGGGGTTCGATTCTCCGGCCGGGTGGAGATATTTGGGTGTGTCTCCTTTCACGTGTAGCCCCTGTTCACCTAGCAGTGAGTAGGTACGGGATGTAAATCGAGGAGTTGTGACCTTGTTGTCCCGGTGTGTGGTGTGTGTGTGCCTGGTCTCAGGCCTATCCGAAGATCGGAAATAATGAGCTCTGAGTTCGTTCCGTAGGGTAACGTCTGGCTGTCTCGTCAGAGACTGCAGCAGATCAAACAGTGAAACACACAAACACACACACACACACACACACACACACACACACACACGATGCCAAACCCAATAACCAATACCAATCAAACTATATCCTTATATGGCTGAGAGCACCGCCCATCGTCACCGCAAACACAGCCTCACCACAAAGCCGCCACACACCACACACGACATGCTACACCGCCCACAGGCACACACAACCATTTCCCACATACACCACACCCTTAGACCCTCAGATTCCCTTCCATGTGGGCGAAGAAGGGGATGCAGAAGGAACGTGGATGCAATGGTGGGTTAGGGGCAAATAAATAAAAGAAGAAACACGGAGGAAGAAGGAAGAAGGAAGGAAGAGAGAGAGGGAGGAAGGGAGGGAAACAGCGGGCTAGCCATCAAGTCGCCGTCCGAACCTCGACCTCCTCCATACAAAAACTTGTTTGCGTTGTTATATTTCGAGTCTTCCAGAATCTTGTTGTCTGGACACAGGGTGCGGAGAGAGAGAGAGAGAGAGAGAGAGAGAGAGAGAGAGAGTTAATGTACTGTACACTAAAATATTTACTGATCTATATAAGACTATATTTTAACTACATGCGGGAGGAAAGGATATACACATATACGATACGGCTCTCTCGCCACGCCATCTTTCCTGCAGGAGACAGTTGCGAGGGAGGGAAAAAACAGATAAAGGACTCCCTTTGGCCCGTATGGGGATCGAACCCACGACATCCGCGTTATTAGCACGGCGCTCTAACCAACTGAGCTAACAGGCCAGGATAAAATGGATAGAGAGAGAGAGAGAGAGAGAGAGAGAGAGAGAATGGCACACCGACGTAAAACAAAACAAAAAATCTTGGCAGACAGAAAGCCAGACAGTCACACAAACACATAGCTAGACAGAGACACCCAAACAGACAAAACATCAAGACAAGACAAACAGACAACTAGACATATAGGCATTTACAAAGCCAGACAGCCAGACAAATAAAAAAGCAGACAGACAAAGAGAAGCAGAAGTAAACGTGAGAACAGCAACAACTGCACCACTAAAAACTCGAGAAGAGAGGAGGAAGCGAGACAGAAAGAGAGAAAAGCTGAAATGACAAAATAGAGAAGAGAAGAAAGAGCAAGAAAGAAGCCAGCAAAAAGAGAGAGAAAAAAGATAAGTAAAACATGTGAAGAATGGACGCAATGAGATGCAGGAATACCCTTGCCGCTCGAAAAATGGATGAGAACAATGACTCGGGTAAATGAATTAAGGTGGAAAGGATTAAAATAACACGGGTAAGAGAGAGAGAGAGAGAGAGAGAGAGAGAGAGAGAGAGAGAGAGAGAGAGAGAGAGAGAGAGAGAGAGAGAGAGAGAGAGAGAGAGTGCAGCTGCGTCAGGGTAATGAGGCTTCTGAAGATGGAGGAGATAAAGGAGGTGAAGATATGGTGACGCAGGAGGTAATAGTAGTGATGATGCTGTCAGGAGGAAGAGAATGGAAGCGGTGGTGATGCTGATGGGGAGAATATAAATGCAACTGATGATGTTAAAGTGAAGTGAGAAGAAGGAAGTGATTATGATGGAGAGCAAATAATGAAAATGATGCGGATGGAGTGAATGATGATGATGATAGTGATGAGGATGTTGATGGTGATAGTGTTGGAAGGGGTATACATAATGGGACTGATGATGCTGAAAGGAGGGAGATAATGGGAATGATGATTTTAACCCATTACTTGTTTCCATTCCATTGGATGATGGATTACAACCCTTACAATGTTCTCTCTCTCTCTCTCTCTCTCTCTCTCTCTCTCTCTCTCTCTTGCCAGAAAACTAATGCTTCTTAAAAAAAGCTAGCCACAAACTCACCAATCATGTAATAATTATGTAATGGCTATGAATAAATGTTCAATGTATAAATGTTCTCTCTCTCTCTCTCTCTCTCTCTCTCTCTCAGGAACCACCATAACCACAAATTTTCTGCACCGTGAACAAAACAGACAGTTGTACACACACACACACACACACACACACACACACACACACACACACGCCTCCTTTACTATATTTTTCTTTCTATTCAAAAATGAGCTTCAATGGATTTTAGCGTGTCTCTTTTTTGTTTGGAGCACATTTGAACAGTATATATTCAATTTCACGCCACGAGTTCTGAAGCAACTCATCTGTTACGGATCGTGCTCTGAGTGAAGAAAGAGGCAAACACTGTAGTTAATATTATGCAAATGAAGAGCAAAACAAAAGACTTTAAGCTTATCATGCTCACCTTCAATCACGTTTATTGTAATTACGAGATATGAAAGCAAAGAAGCAAGGCAGGAGGAAGAGGAGGCTCGTACAAATGAATCACGGCTAGTCCAACATCGACACCCCTGTTTGTTTACATTGTGACGTAGTGAGGAAGTCAAGACAGACCCCGCTCAATACCCTCCATTATTCTCTGATTCTACGAACATCAAGACTTTGCTGGGGTAGTGAACATTAAAGGGAGCACAGCATAATTTTCTATACAATATCACATATCACAGCCAAGAAGACAGATGGGACAGTGAATAGGTAAACTTTTAACTCTTGTGTAGGTGTTCCGTCAGCCATCGTCTGTTGCCAGCCACACAAACACACTTACACACCAATGCCTGCCTTCCTGTTCCTCCTGCCACTAGGAACCAAGTCAGGCAATATCACTGAGAACACATTTATCGCTCTATTAGAACACTCACCTTCAAAGCCTCATTAAGGTAGAGCAGCTCGAGAAATATCAGATCCAGTATTTCACAACAACAATCACAGCTTCTGCCGCCCGTCTATCTGATGAGCAGAGGACTGTCTTCGTTACGGGATAAATAGACTTCACAAATAGTACAAAAACGATCATAAGTCTTATGTCATATGAAAAATACACGCAGTCATTATTCTACTAGTGAAACAAAATGAGCAAAAAGATGTTTTGTGTGACTTCCATATGATATTTGGTGTGCTAGTTAATAATTTCGTCAGGGCAGCCAACATTTCCAACACAATGGACTGATTGCTACAACTACGCCTATATGCAGCAACAACTACTACCTCTGGTATCGCTACTACTAGTTCTACGTACTGCTACCACCAAAATGTTTCATTGTATTTTTTCTCCAGCTATAAGTAAAGTGACATTGAACATTGTATAAATATGAAGAAAAAGAAAGGAAGAGAAAAAAGACAAGAGCAAAAAATTCAACAGATTAAAAATATATTGTCATACAGAGTTCTGATTTTGGCTTGAAAAATATTTGAAGATAAAAAAAACACGTCATTCATCTCTCTCTCTCTCTCTCTCTCTCTCTCTCTCTCTCTCTCTCTCTCAAGATAAGAAACAAGCGTTAGATGACAATCCTCGAACCCGTACATCACTTGTAATACCATTTAGCCATTCACGCACGACAAAACACCATTCCTTACTCAAATACTCCACAACTCATCCACCCATGCACACCCATCACACCCAGAGATGCATTACTCCTCATACACTCGGATACACTCCCGCTTCCTCCCATCACGTCACGTCCGTCGGGTTGTTGGGGATATGAGAGTGTTTAACGTAAGCTTTCACGCTCTTCTTTCTTCACGCTTCACGGACTAAAACCTGATTCGATCTCAGTGCTTTGTGGACGAGTCAGAAGAGGAGACGATGCGGCGGCGGCGGCAGGAGAGGCGGTGGGGGCCAGAATCGTGTCTGAGGATGAGCTGACAGAACGAATGATGCTGGGATAAGAGAGGGTAGGCGAGTCGCTATTTGGAAGGGAAGAAAAGAATAAGAGAAAAAAAAAGATGACATTTGATAGAACACTTTTTAAGATAGCAATTTTTTAGTTGATTAATCTGGATGAGTGTGTGGTGAGAGTGGTGAAGGAGGCGTGAGAGTGGATCGAGACGGTGTGGTGGTTGTGAAACCGTCGAGGTGAGAGGTAAAAGAGCGAAAGAGTGTTTGATTTAGAGAAAAGTTGTACGTTTTATCATTCCCAGCACGATATTTACATCAGGACACGATAATCACTCCTTCCACACCATAAACATTTCCCTGCCATTAACCAGCCCATTAACTTATACACTTGCCCCCTATTGCACATTTCCCCGTCCCTCCCCCTCACTCCTCAACACACACAAACACGTAGACACATAACCACACATAACCCACCATTTAACTAAGTTAATAATACTTTCTAATCCCTTAACAGCTTCATCTCTAAGCCATCATTACTATATATATATATATATATATATATATATATATATATATATATATATATATATATATATATATATATATATATATATATATATACATATACCACATTCCTCTCTTCTTTTCTTAACCCACTTCTTCTCCCTCTATTCATTCTCCTAGCCATTGTTCTCTTTACCGGTTATCTTCCTCTTTTAACTTTGCTTTCCTATTTCTTTTTCTTCCTTCCTTTATCTATCTACTCCCTATTTGTCTCTTATTTTTATTTCTCACTTCCTGTTCGTGTATTCACTCTCAAATTCGTTTTCACTGTTTCTATATTAGCTATTATTCGTTTTCTATCTTTCTTTACTCGTCCATTCCTCCACTGTCCATCTATCGTTCTTTTTCCACTTCTACAACACCTTACCTCTCATCCATCTACTCCTCTCTCCTCCTTCCTTCGTCACTTCATTCATTCAAAATCATCGTTTCATCTCTATTACATTTGTCTTCGTAACCTTCCTTCATTACTTCATCCCATTAGAACATAAATCCCACATATAACGCTCTCTCTCTCTCTCTCTCTCTCTCTCTCTCTCTCTCTCTCTCTCTCTCTCTCTCTCTCTCTCTCCTCCATTCGTCCACACATTCCCTCCACTACGTATTCCGGCCCTCACCCTCCTTCTCCAGCACGCCATTCGCATCAGGGCTCATCGCTGCGTCAAGACTTCCACCTCTCTTTCTTCCCATACCAGTCACGCGCGCCGCTCCAGCACCGCCCTTGTCACCCTCACCATCCATAACGCCAGCAGCGGGCCGTGACCCTCAGCTGGATGCCTGCGCGGCTCCTCTGATGAATTATTGCAGTGCGAGCCTCGGAATGAGACTCTGGAAGTTGGCAAAGAAAATGGCAGTGACTCCAGGGAGGTCGTAAGCTCGTAAAAGCGCTCGAGCATTTCTGGAAGGTGACGATGGTGGTGGTAGTGATTGTAGTGGTTGGTGGTGATACTAAGGTGATGAGGCAAGTGGTGTAGTACAGTGTAGTCATTCTTCCGTGATGTGACGTGGTGTGGGATATGAAAGTTGGTTTAGGGTAGTAAGGGGAGGTACTGTAATGGATGTCTGGATGGTGACGGATGGTTATGGTATGCCCTGATCATGGCGAAGCTTGGCGAGCACTCGATTCTGTCCCCATTGTGTGGCGCCTGCATCTTGGCCACGCAAAAACTTACATGCCTATATTTCTCACTTTGTGTTTCCTCATCAAGTGTTACTGAGTTGCTTTTATGTTCAAATATTTACTATAGACAGTGAATGATGGTTTTCATGTACTCAAAGTCAACAGACTGTGTGTTGGTAAAGAAAAAATGAAGCACTGTAAAATGTACGCTTTCCACTAAACACGACCAATTAGTAGCAGGTACCAGTAAAAAGAACAAAAAACAGAACACTAAAAACATTAAAGAGATATAACCCTCGTGTGTCGTAATAACCATATCAACGTGGCTATTCTTTTGAAGCGCCTCGTATCACACAGCCAATAATAAAATAATCATACACCGTTAGCTTCTCACGCTATTCCACACCTCGTCCCTACCCAACCCCGCAGCACTAAGTCATTTCCACTATCCTGAATGGCGGCAGCGGGAAATAACACACACAATAACAGTGACTGAGTTAAAATAATACCGAGTAAAGTATCATCCCGGTGTGATAGTAAAGCCTCGCAGCGTCCTCAGGTGAGCGGGAGTCGATAAGAAACTGGCCCCGAGGTGTTACAGGATGATGTTGTTGTTAATTCCTTTAATACAGAGACAACGATTTTATTGTATCCTGAGAGATTTATTTTAATGCTTTCTACTGGTGTGACTTTCCATTATTGAAACTTACACTACAGCGAACTGTCTACATCATCATACGAGCAGAGAGAGAGAGAGAGAGAGAGAGAGAGAGAGAGAGAGAGAGAGAGAGAGAGAGAGAGAGAGAGAGAGAGAGAGAGAGAGAGAGGAGGTTAATCTCGTTTTTTTCCGGGCTATTTAGCTACTTGAAAGACTGTTGTACAAAAAGGATGGTTTTGAAAGTTGTAAGCCGCTGTAGGATATTCGTCCAACTTTAAAGAATAAAGTTTTGCTTATGTATTGTTTTTATTGAGGTAGAATAAATTGCAATTACTTGCGTCATCCTCAGTTATATCTTTATTTACTCTATTTTCACAACCAACTGGTGAGCGTAAGAAGTTCGAAATACTATGCTCAGTGTAAGTGGATTAATATTCAATAAACCTTAGGTGTAAGAGACGAATTGTTTCACGTTGTTGGTGCTGTGGGGGGGCATTATAAATATACGTAAAGACTATCAAAGGTTACGGAAGCCAATTACTATATCACCGGATTTGGTATAATTTCCGCAACTAAGGTTTAAGCTAATGCATATTCCTGAGCACACGTGACGGATTAGAGATAGAGTGAGGGACAATTCTATATATTAATAAGTTACATAGCTTCACTTGATCCAATTGATTTTAAGAAAGGAATTTCAAAGAACTTTTTAACTAATTTCACTAAATCATTAGGCATTGTTTTTCTCACCTCTGATGGTTACAACAGAGTCAGCAACATCAAAGGTACACATTCCAAAAAGAATAAAAAATAAGTAAATTAATAAAAAAGAAAAAGAAAAAAAATGAAAGAAGACCCACAGTAGCAGTAAAATATTTTCCGTGGACCTCTTTTATTCATTTATTCAAATTTGCCTGATGGTTTCCGGCAGAGCAGCAGCTGGTAGTCCCGCTGGCGAGGCGCGCGCGCGCACACACACACACACACACACACACACACACACACACACACAGACAGACAGGGGTGCAAGGTCATCGTCTTGCGCCAGGGTAGTGGATACGTCAGTCTTGTGGGCAGAGACAGGCGAGCCAATCAAGGGAAACCCGACAGGAGGTGTACACAGGAGGATGCACGAGAGGACAGAGAGAGAGGAGAGGAGGGAAGAGGGAGAGGGATGAAGAAATGAGTAAAGGATGACAGGAGGAAAGGAAGAAAGGCATACATAGGATCGAGTAAAAAGGAGGGGAAGAAGAGTGGAGATGAAGGAAAGGAGAAGCAAGAGGAAAGGAAAGGAAAAAAAATGTGGAGAAGGGAAAATAAAATAGAGAACAGAGACGAAAGATGAAGAGAGCCGGGAAGAAAAGAGAACAGGAAGGTGGAAAGGAAGGGAGAAGGAAAAGAAATCAGTATACACAACATAAAGAAGACAGGAGGAGAAAGGCAGAGATGAACCAAGAAAATAAAAAGAAAAGGAAAAAGGGAGGATATGAAGAAATCCAGGAATGACATAATAGAAGCAAGAAGTCAGGAAAAAAAGACAAACAGAACAAAAATGAGAGGAAGGACAAAAATATAGAAATGACGAAAAGAAAGGAAAGAGAAGGCACGTGGAAGAAAAATAAAATAGGGAAGCAAAGAATGAATGAACGTGAATGGCTGGAGAAATGATGGAGTGAGAGAGTGAGCCATGGAGGGAGGGGAAAGGAAAGGAAGGGAAGGAAGGAGGGGAAGCTATCAGTGCATAGAGGAACATACAGCCATGGAGGGAAAGGAAGGGATAGGAAGAGAAGGGGAGGGAAGGGAAGAAGGGCAAGCTATCAATGCATAGAGGAATGTGCAGCGCGGACAAATGACGTCATCCCC
The DNA here is from genome assembly GCF_017591435.1 of Portunus trituberculatus. NCBI lineage: Eukaryota > Metazoa > Arthropoda > Malacostraca > Decapoda > Portunidae > Portunus > Portunus trituberculatus. The sequence goes on from NC_059298.1 coordinate 9,146,279, forward strand.
GCCAACACACCACGAACCCCACCTCACTGTGTGTATAAATAAGTCATTGCTGAAAATAACTCACCGAAAACGTAATACAAACCCGCAGTTCTCGGACACATCCCAGAATAGCAGGAATGGGGTCATGTGTATCATTTTCTTTCTCCTTGCGTGTAAAAAATGGTGAATCCCAAGCTGATAGAAAGAGCGAAAGTTTATGCTTGAATTTCACGTATAAATAATTCCTACAGTGTGTAATAATTCTTGGCATTCTGTATGCACCGCTGGTCCCTTCCAGCCACAGAGCTTCATTTATAGCATTGCTGTTCTGTTTTGCCTGAAAGCTTCCAATGCGGCCAGCCTCAAAGGACGCAATCTGCACCATTACGAATGAAAATATTGTAAAGGTATTTGTGATTTGTATTTTCCTTTTTAGTAGAGATTATAGAGACATCTTTGAAACGGTAATTAATTTTTACTATAATGACTTTATATCTATCATTAATATTACGGATATCCTTTCACTGCTGTTTGGGACTATTTCATCCTACAATAAAGCTTTGCATATAGCCATTGAGTAACGGCATACTGCTTTGTTAAATATTGAATACTTCAGTGACTATATTTGATGAAGTGACTGGCAGCTTGTTTTGCAATACGGTAATTACTTTCCACTATAATTATTTTTCTGCCTTCCTACTTAAAAGAACAACAATTACTGTGTTCTGTTTTGCACAATTATTCCTAAAACTGTGATATTTTATCTTTTTCTATTAGGATAGTGGCTAGTAATTTGTTTTATAAAGTGATCATTAATTTCTACTTCAATTTTTTTTTCCTACCTTTATGAAATTAACTGGTGACCTGTTTTGTAAGAAGTGAAATAATTCCCATTAGAAATGATTTGATATTTACTCTAAAATAAAAATAAAAAAATTACCAAAATGTTACAAAAAAATAAGTTTGCTTTTTTACCAACGATAATTAAATTCTATTAATCAGCCAGCTTTTTTGTAAAATTAATATTGATTTTTCGCTACCATGAAAACCACGGGCGCTGCTTCACTGGTCACTGCAGAAGCACTGCGCCTACACGACATCTTGCCCCTCAGTCCTCCGCTGCACACGCGGCCTCGCTGCACCACACACACCCTCGCTCGTATTCTGTCTATTTTCCTGATGCGATTTACACTTGAGTTCCAATCTCCCTTCCCCAATACTGGCATGCAGACCCTTGACATCTTGAACAGAATACTCGCTTCCATTTCCATCTTTCCTGCAATTCCTACAATCCATGTATTTGGACATTTTCAAGAGCTTACCTTGTTTCAACAAAACTTTCTGGCGTATTTGTTCAGATTTTTAACAATATTCGTTTCATTTTGTAGAGTGATGTTACATTACTATTTTTCGTGGAGTGAAAATACATAGAGTAGATGAAAATCTCTCAGTTTGGATTAAACAATTTGAATAACAAAAGCAGTCTCGGTAAATTATTTTTTGACAGGGAAAATAAAAGGTTGACCAGGTGATGGTTTTCAAGGTACTTAAGAAGACTGGAGGAGGAGGAGAAGAAGGAGGAGGAGGAGGAGGAGAAGGAGGAGGAGGAGGAGGAGGAGGAGGAGGAGGAGGCGGAAGACGAGGATGAAGAGAATGGGGAGGGACGCTCGCTCACTCAGGTCGGGGAGGACAAACAGGATACGAGAAGAGGACCCAACACGTCCTCAGGAATAATTATGCTTATCAGCGACCAAACAAGCCAACACGGAGCCCGAGCGACGTCTCCTTCACCTAATCCTCTCCGGCTTCATCCTCTATTCTATCAGGGGATTTATCTACCTAGCCATCTACGCACCCAACATATGACACGAGTTGACCCGGATTTAACCCAAACTGAGCGGGGTTCTCACTGTGGGGGACTCCTGGGAGGCGAAGAATGATGAATTAGGCTTGAGGGTGGTGGAGGGCGGGCAGAGGTAGGAAGTTAAGAGTTGGTGGTGGTGGAGGAGGTAGTAGTGGGAGTAGGTGGGCGTGTTACACTAGGGTGTCGGTGAGAGGAATGTGAGGACGGTGGGAGAAGGGTCGTTTAAGGAGCCTGGTTGGTGTGTCGGGTGTGAGTGTGAATTCCTCTGACGATGGGGATTAGAAGGCAGTCGGTGGGAGGCATTCAGGCATTCCGTGTATGTAAGATGAGGAGAGAGTAGGAAGGGTCTTGTGAAGAGGATAACACATATGGACAGCGACCAAAGGGTGAACATACGTAGTGGAGGTGAGAGTTCGTCATTGATAACCCTGAAGCTTGTCTTGTGTTCATATATATTAGAGAAAATAGAGGTGTGGAAGAAACACACAAAAACACGAAACAATACGGGAAATACAGTAGACGAATGAAAAATAATGTTCATACTTTTCTAATCTTAATCCTATTGAAATGAGCTTACTCAGCCATAGCGATAAACAAGAGTACTATATGAAGCTTAGACCAGTACAAAGACAAATAAAAGAAGAATTATAAATGCCTTATGGAATATGTAGCATGAAGCGTTACGTATCAAGCATGTAAGTAAAGCACTGCTCATGAAATCGAAATGAAGGAAAAAGAACGAATGGAGACAGGGAGGGAGGTGAAGCGATGCGTGGGGGAGAAAGGAACAGGGTAGGGTGGGGAGGGGATGGGAAATAGAGAACACACACGGCAGAGAGAGAGGGAGCAAGAGGCACGATATAGGAGCGTACAAAGGTAAGCTGTAATAGGTAAATGGGCGTAGGGTGTTGGAAATGGGCGTGGTCGAATATATGAATGTGTAATTAGTACCGTCGGAGTAATGGAGGGATGCGGCACTGGCCTGGGACTGGAAGGGGAATAGCTGGTGGAATAAAGCAGCAAAATACCAATTTTGATTCGGTTGTCTTTGCACAACATTACATAGGAATAGGTAAATGAAAGATACTCAGTTAGGGCTTGTCTGTCCTTGCATAATAGGAAGTTGAAAGCCCAATTGAGCTTTAATTCCCTTTAATAACAGATAGCGCAGATAATGACGGAAATCAATCCATTTTACTTCAATATCCTGAAATAAAAATCCTAAAACTTAACGTATTGTCAGTCCTCCGAGAGACGAAAAAAAGTAAAATTCCTGCTGATGAGAGTCTATAAAACTTCACTAACAATTAATGCCTGATCACGAGGAAAAAAAAAAAGGAAATCAATCAAATAAATAAACAGATACTCATTTTCCTTGACAGACAACTCACTTCGTGATTCATTCAATCTCGGCACTGCGACAATGAGGTAATAAGGTGCAGCTGACAGACAGACTTCGGCGTCACCATACCGGCCTGTGCTGTGTGATTTACGAGCGCTCAAGCAAGTTAAGTACCAGCGGCCGCCCATAACATCGGTGACATGTCTTTAATAGGTAATTAGGAGGTAACATTAATCTTGATGACGAATTGGCCGCTAATTATAGGACTCCAGCCCAAACATGCATATCACTAACGAGGACCAGCGCCGCTCAAAATAAACCACTATCGGCTTAGGTCACGAAGGCTTCCATAAATCCTTTTTTGACCATTTATCTGGTGGTCAAAGAAAGCATGGAGATATATAGTGCTGAGGTGTCTTACAGGGACAGTCACATGGAATAATATATGGTGGCAGCGGTGGATGTTTATTTTCTTTCCTTTGTCTGATTTAAAGTAGTTTTGGCGTTTAAATAATGTTGGATAATTGACTGACATTATTTTTATTATTTCTTTGGTCTCTTTCTTCGTCAGGTTTGAATTTTTTTTTTCAATATCTTGTCATAGTGTTTGTGTATACTGGACTGCATTGCTCTTGATTACATTACTCGTACATAGGCTCATTTACCTTTAGGGCCGATACAAAAACAGTAATTGGTTTTGCTTTTTTTCACTATTGTAATTTCAATTTGATGTTCCTTTACTATTATCAGGATTATTGTTATCATTGGGATCATTTCATTATCAGCGGCATTTATTCAACATTAAATCTTAAATGATCTTTCATCATACTCGCACTTCTACATTCCTCAACAAAACTTTCACGTTATCCTCCTGCATTATCACCAAAACTCCAAAATGCTCTAACTTTAGCGTTCTACATTTTCCTCTTCCTCCTATTAATGACTCTCCTCTTGATGTTAAACTTTCCTTCGCTCCCAGATTTACTGATTCCTCTCGGCTAACGCTAATACCTCGCCTTGACCCTCGCCCTCTTTCCCTCGCCCCATATCTATTCTTTATAACCTTCCCTTTCCCCTGCTCAGAGTTCAGGGCCCAGCAAACCTTATATTTCCGCGTACCCGAGCAAGACCCTAATCGGATCTAGGCTACCCCTGCCTGTCTCTCTCTTTCTCGCTCCTTCGTCAGGTCTTCACAATCTACGTTACAGTGTGCTGCCTAGGGTTAGGAGGACACTTGTTGTTCACTTCTTCATCCCTCACTCGCCTGAGGAAAGCGGGATGTAGGTGGAGACAGCGCAGGTGTGATGGAACGTGGAAGTGGAGATTGGGAAAGTGTAGAAGATTGTAGGTGGGAGCGAAGGCAAGGGAGAGAGTGGTAAAGGATAGCAAGGTGAGATGAAGGAGGGATAAGGAAAGGGTACCAAGAAATAGAGGCGTGGGAGCAGCAGTAGCGAAGGTAAGGGAAGGAAATGATGGGTAACAAGAGCAACAAGAATTAAGGAAGAATATAATAAGGAAGGACGAGGAAGGTTAAGGGGGAAGGAAAGGCAGCGTGGGAGGGAGGACGAGTTTACAAGGGAAAGAAAAAGAGTACCGGAGAGTTTCAAAGGAGAGGCAAGGAAATCCTGAATGAAGGTTGAAACAGAGAAGAGAAAAGATTGTGGAAAGAGCGAAGGAAAGGAAGAAGAGGTATTGAAGAGTGAAGTGAAGATGAAGGAAGGCGAAAGAAGAGATGTTGAATAAGAAATGACGAAAGAGAAATAATGTGGAAGGAAAAACGAAAAGAGTGAAACGAAAAGGAGACGCAATACAAGTACGAGAAACATAAAAGAGGCATTGAAGAGAGGAATGAAAACGGAGAAAAGGGAAAGGACTTGAGATGACACGGCAGCGGACAAAATAGGAGAGGAGGAGACAAAAGAGAAGTAAGAGGAATGGAAACCGTCGAGCTGCTGAGGTTATTAAAGGTAGATTGTTTGCTGTCTGCTAACGGGGGAAGGTGTCTCAGATGAAGGATACGGGGAGATAGCTACATCTAAGACACAACATCCTATTCAAGTGTGATTTCGAGGTAAAAAATTCCATACAAGAAACGTCAATGTTTGTGTGTGTGTGTGTGTGTGTGTGTGTGTGTGTGTGTGTGTGTGTGTGTGTGTGTGTGTGTGTGTGTGTGTGTGTGTGTGTGTGTGTGTGTGTGTGTGTGTGTGTGTGTGTGTGTGTGTGTGTGTGTGACTAAATCATCTCGTTTTAAGTTTTACAGAACGGACGTGATGATGTTATTCTCTTGATTGGTCTTGAGAGAGAAACAACTTTATTACAACACACACGCTGAACGCTTTCATACTCCCGGCATGAATGAGTGATTAATTCAGTGCGCCACAACAACAATACAAGAGTCACATGGCGCTGGTTTTCTTTTTTTTTTTTTTTGCTTTACTACAACACGAGGCACATATTCCTGGTACGTCAATAAATGTAGCAGAAGCTCAACTGGAATAAACAAATTGTGAAGAAATATATAAAAAAAATAATAACACGGTAGGAGAATCATCTGTGAGCGAACAAAACACATTCACAACACGACGAAAAGAGAAATAAACAAGCAACGGAAAAGGGAGTTGAAAAAAAAAATAAAGCTTTCAAGAGAGCGAAATACTGAATGTGACATGGAAGTGATATCAATTTTTATTATGCCTTTCCAATACAGAAGAGTCAACAGCAAAGTTACATTGTCCCTGAAGGAGAGAGAGAGAGAGAGAGAGAGAGAGAGAGAGAGAGAGAGAGAGAGAGAGAGAGAGAGAGAGAGAGAGAGAGAGAGAGAGAGTGGAGAAAAGGAAGCAAGAACGGAAGGAGGAGGATAAAGCAGTGGAGGAAAAGAGATTGGAGGAAACAGAGGAAAATGTTGAAATGTGGCGGTGCTGGTGGAAAGGAAACATCAGTGGTGGTGGTGAAAGTAATACTGGTAGTAGTAGTAGTAGTAGTAGTAGTAGTAGTAGCAGTAGTAGTAGTAGTAGTAGTAGTAGTAGTAGTAGTAGTAGTAGTAGTAGTAATAGTAGTAGTAATAGTAGTAGTAGTAGTAGTATACAACTATAAAAAATCTAAATTACAACATATCCCAAACACAACATGAACACCCTCAACACTCCAAAATAACATTAACAACAGCAATATCACTGGCAACTATGGACATGAAAGAACAGAACTATAGTAGCAAGGCAGGGCTCTGAATCCGTTGTGGAGATGGTGATGGTGGTGGTAGTGGCGGCACCGGCGGCGAGACAGGCGGAGAGGCGGACTAGAGGCTTGATAGTGCCCCTTTAAGCCACGTGAGAGTAGTACGCTCTGCTTTAGTGCATGGAACCTACGACCACCGATACTAGAATGGGCGGTGTCAACTCCTGGGTTCGATATTGTCCCAGGGCAGGGGTGGGAACAAAGCCTGAGGGAGGGGGAAGAGGAGGAAGAGGGGGAGGATGCAAGAAGAAACACAGGAGGAAGAGGAGGAGTAGGAGGAGGAAAAAAAGTAAAAATGAGCGAGCGATATGAGTTTGTAAAGAGTTGTGAATGAGAGAGAGAGAGAGAGAGAGAGAGAGAGAGAGAGAGAGAGAGAGAGAGAGAGAGAGAGAGAGAGAGAGAGAGAGAGAGAGAGAGAGACTAAAGGATGGGAGGGAGTGGAGGGTGATGAAAAGGTGAAGGACAGGAGGGAAGAGGAACGGAGGGACAGAGGGAAGGATGATAGGACGGAGGAAGAGAGAGATAAGGATACATGGAAAGAAAAATAAAGTTGAAGGAGCATTTTGTAGTAGTAGTAAGAGGAGGGGGACTGGCTTGTATATATGAATGAATGAGATGAGAAGGGGAAGCAGGCTATCAAATGAAGGAAAAGTAGTAGTAGTAGTAGTAGTAGTAGTAGTAGTAGTAGTAGAGAGAGAGAGAGAGAGAGAGAGAGAGAGAGAGAGAGAGAGAGAGAGAGAGAGAGAGAGAGAGAGAGAGAGAGAGAGAGACGTGACATGAATGACAGTGAAAATATCAACGAGAATGAACTAACTCGCTGAAATCAGACATGAGACATGGTGTGTGTGTGTGTGTGTGTGTGTGTGTGTGTGTGTGTGTGTGTGTGTGTGTGTGTGTGTGTGTGTGTGTGTGAGAGAGAGAGAGTGTGTGAGAGAGAGAGAGAGAGAGAGAGAGAGAGAGAGAGAGAGAGAGAGAGAGATAAGAGCGTCGCCTTTCTATTTCTATACCACACATACATACTGCTATTTCTCCACCACAGTTCTTTGCATTATAAATTTCTCTTTTAAGAAAATAAACAAAACAAAAAATGGCTAATATCTGTACGAAGAGACACAGTTTGAATATCCGGCGACAATAATTTTGATATACGAAATGTTAAAGATTTGCTTCCCAATATTCTCAATAAGTAATTCTTAATAACCCCCTGCACTGTAACTATTTATCCCTATTTCATTACAAAGAGAAAAGAGAAGAAAAGAGATAAACATGGATAGTAGCAAAAGAGGGAATAAATGCATGGGAGTAAGAGGAAGGGAAAAAATATTGAGGCAAGAAAGAAAGAGAGAGAGAAAACCGAGGATAGCAGGGAGGGAGGGAAGGAGGGAGAGAGGGAGGAGAGGAAATGGGCGAGCAAGGTAACGAAGTAGGGCTGAGCGGTCCCGGCGTGGCGGCGGCGGAGCAAGGGAGTGAGGCGAGCATCATAAACGAGTGCTACATCCCCGAGCCTAATTGAATGGTGTTGTTTATGACGCCGCTGCTTCGGGAACGAGCCAGAAAGCGCCCCAGGTATTCCCTCTCCCCCTCCCCACCAACTCGTCCCTCCGCTTCTCTCCCCTCCTCCGTTTTGGCCTAAGATTAAACACGCCTCGATAATTTGACGAATAATATTGTTGTTGTTGTCGAATATGTATGCATGGGAGGGAAACCCGGTGTGAGAAAATAGTTAAGATTTATATCAGAGGTAAGATCTGCATACGTCGCTTATTCGATGCCTAAAGATAGTTTCTTTTTTGTTAATCTATTCTACTTGTTACGCTTTCAATATTCCGTTTGGAAAAAAAAAGTGGATGAGATTCTCGAAACACAACGCGGGAAATTAAATATGCAAAACATTATAATGTGAAATATTGAATCTAACCGTACTAACTCGCGAAAAGGTAAAAATAAATATTACACAACATTATTTTTACTTTCTTCAATTGTACGAGAGAGAGAGAGAGAGAGAGAGAGAGAGAGAGAGAGAGAGAGAGAGCAGGGGGCGGTAAAAAAGGATAACCAGACAGGAAGGTAGAGGCGAGATGGGGAGGGAGTGAAGGAGCGAGGGATGAAAGGGTGGTCTGGACGAGTGCCTGGGCCCTGAGATGGTGTGTTTGATAGGGTGGGCGCGGCGGTGGTGGCGGTGCTGTGGTGGGCAACCCTCACACACAGACTGAATAGGGGAGGCGGCCCGGCCAGGATCGCACGACGCCAAGGCCACACACTCAAGAACCAATAAATATCTCTCGGTTCATCTCCCGTACGGACTGTTACCTCATCTTTCACTGTCACTAGTCTGGGAGGATCACGCTATCTATCTATACAAGGCCCTCCTGCCCTATGAGGCACACACACATACACAAATCCACGCGGTAACTGTGAAATATATGTATGCGTGTAGTAATTGTTAGGGTTAAAAACTGAGATTTGTTCGTTTTTTTAACTACTTCTACCACTACTACTACTACTACTACTACTACTACTACTACTACTATTACTACTACTATTGATACTGTTACTACATCTACTACTACTACTACTACTATACTACTATTATTACCACTACTATTACTATTAGTACTACTGCTACTACTATTAGTACCACTACTACTACTATTAGTACTACTACTACTACTAGTAGTACTACTACTACTACTACTACTACTACTACTACTACTACTACTACTACTACTACTCTCACTACTATAATAATTCTCCCTGCTACACAACTAAACAAAACGAAGCAGGGAACAGGGGAGCGGAGAGAAGGGAACACTGTGCCTAAACTAACCACTCCTAAAGGCACGGACAAGAAAATAGTATGATGATTATGGCCGCGGCAGACCTCAGCTGATAAGGATTTATGCACAGGTTACATTAGCGTCGACTCTTGCTTAATGACCAGCCGGGCGCAGACAACTCAATATCGCGGCCCTAATACCAATGATTAGCACTCAACACCCCGGTCACTCGGTTCTAAAGTGAGACTATCCGGCAGACTTAAGACCACCAAGAGTATACAGCGCAAATTAATTTATCATTGAGGAGACTTGAGAGTGATTGAGATGATCCACGGATTTATGGCAAGGGAAGCAGCGCGGTGATAGGAAAGCCATCTGCAAACACAACCCTTGACATCATCTCCTCGACCTCCTCCAAGGACTAAGACTGGATTTACTTAAGTCACAGCTGAGCTCTTTGTTCGGTGGCAGTCTGCGTGCATCTGTCCTCAGATCCCTTACCGGCCCTCCTCTCCTCCCCTTCCCGCAAAACGAATCACCTGCACACCGCACGGATCCCAGTCATTAAATGCAGATTCGATAGATTGACAAAGGTGAGGGTTTCAGATGTTGTCTCTTGGGGAGGGTGGAAGGGAAGGAGGCAATAAAAATGGTGACAAGAAGTGGCGATGACAGAGGAATCAGTATCTCTAGTCAGCACCAGGAATCGTAATTTATATATATATATATATATATATATATATATATATATATATATATATATATATATATATATATATATATATATATATATATATATATATATATATATATATATATATATATATATATATATATATATATATATATATATATATATATATATATATATATATATATATATATATATATATATATATATATATATATATATATATATATGTATGTGCTGTACTATCAGTGCTACTACTGCTACTACTGCTACTGCTGCTGCTGCTGGTGCTGCTGGTGCTACTGCTGCTACTGCTGCTACTGCTGCTGCTGCTGCTGCTGCTGCTGCTGCTGCTGCTGCTGCTGCTGCTGCTGCTGCTGCTGGTGCCACTGCTGCTGCTGCTACTGCTGCTGCTACTACTACTACTACTACTACTACTACTACTACTACTACTAATAATAATAATAATAATAATGATAATACTAGCAAGAACAACAACAACGATAAAGTACAGAAAGGAAATGTAATGTTCTTGTGTAGGTGGTCCAATCGACTTCGACACTGCTATTCAAGTCTACCCTTAAGAGTGAAACATCGCTAACCTTCACGTTTTCTAAATGTGCCTATGCATTTATCTTATTACAGGATGACAACTGGTAATTTGTACGTGCGTGGCATTAACTTGTGTAAACTTCTGTAGACGACTTTCTTTCGCTGCATGACCTGCGTCCGGTTCCCGTGTGGCGGTCAGACACGATAAAAGGCCTTACGTCCTTCATTACACCTATTTCTCCCACTGAATTATATCTATAGTACATTGGAAAGAATGGAGGCCGAGAAGAAAAAATCTATTTATGTCCTCAGCTATCTTGGCCGTCATGGCGTCTCAGATGACGTCCCAATTTTTTTCCTCTTCCCCCCGTCTCACCTCTTTTTATCGTCTCTTGCCGACACTCTTCCTCCTCCCCTTGTTATCTCCCACACCAGCTGGCGTCTCTATACTTGTTCTTCTGTTGAGAAACAACTAAACTTTCTCGCTCTTAAAACTCTTGCTCTTTCCTTGTCCCGCTGCCTACACACCGAGTCATTCCTCCCGTCTTCCCTCAGTAAATAGCCTCCTCTCTCCTCACATCCCCGAGCCGAACAAATTCAGCGCCGCCCTCTTCTTTCACAAAGAGATGCTCATTCTTCCCCCTCTCTGAGAAGTAGACCCACGGCTTCGCTCCCTCCAGCGGGGTGCGGGCTGGTACCCGGTCCCTAGAGAAGTAGGGAAGGGCCGCCAGTCACCGTGCCTCGAGTATTTGAACACAAAGCTCCGTCCCATTGTGCCGCCACCCGCCACCGCTTTCCTAATGCCTCCTGCCTTTGACGCCACCCGACGTCTTGGAGAGGCGAAGGCAGAGCGCTGAGAGGGAGGAAAGCCTGAACGGGAGTTGATATTCTGGGAGTGCTTTTGGGAAGAACGGTGCGGGTGTTTCTCAGGAAAAGGTGACAAAGCTATTCCGGAGCTGAGAGAATGGATACATTATCTTAATTCACTTCCTTCGTGAATAACATAACTTCTTGGGATTCCCTTTCAGTTTCTTTTAAAGGGACATCTGCCTTACGCGATTGTACGATGTCAGCGTCTAGCAACAGTCCCCAAATAAACAAGAAAAAAACATCCTCGCCATCACCCGCGATCGATGCAAGCGTGGTGTATCATCACATAATAAGTTGGCTCATTGCCGAGTTAAGCGAGTAACTCCCCGACACACTCCACAAAGAAAAGACAAAAAAACCGAACAAAGGCCAGACCAGCCTCTCCCAGGGACAAGGAAGCTGCAGGTGGGCGAGTGGCCAGACACAATAGGGACACTGGACCTGCTGGGGAAAGACGGAGGGAAAACTGGTACGCTCTTTACAGCCTCAAAGAATTATGGCAGTAATTATCATAAATAAATTACTGCATCTTAAAACAAAAAATAAGTAGAAAAAAGAGCTTGACCGTATATTTTATGGTATTTTGCTGTAGCGGGAAAGCAGATGGTGACAACATGGGATATTTATTGCAGTGTAGTAAAGAGAAAAAACGTTGCCAGCACCAGCGACGAAGAGCAGCAGCGTGGGGTCTTCGGAAGAGGACGAGAGGAAGGAGGAATTGAGGGAGGGAAGGACGGACAAACTTCTGCTCCGTGATAGGATCTGGAGGCTCGAGGGAGAAGAAGGGGCGCTATGAAAAAGTCTTCAAGGGTAGAGGCGTGCGGGGAGGAGATGGAGGGAGGGACAGGGCGGAAGAGGGATGAAGGTAGGAAGAAAGAGAGGCAGGAAGGAAAAGGGAGGACTAAGGTGGTGGAAAGAGGACGAGGTCGAGGTAGTGGAGAGAGAGAGAGAGAGAGAGAGAGAGAGAGAGAGAGAGAGAGAGAGAGAGAGAGAGAGTAGAGGGAAAGAGGTGTCAGCTGTGGGTAGCAAGGAAAGAAGAAAAACAAAGAAATAAGGAAAGTTAAAGTCCGGATTGAAACTTAAGATATTCAGAAAGAGAGAAAAATAAATTCGATCTTTGTGTGTGTGTGTGTGTGTGTGTGTGTGTGTGTGTGTGTGTGTGTGTGTGTGTGTGCGCGCGCGTGCGCAAGGAACATGACTGCATTGTACAGGAAATGCGAAATGGAGAAGACGTCACCATCCATATCATTACTTGCCTTATCACTACGACCACCACCACCACCACCATCACCACCACCACTAACACCACCACTACCACCACCACCACTACCACCACTACCACCACCACCACTACCACCACTACCACCACCACCACCATCACCACCACCACTACCACCACCACTACTACCACCACCACTACCACTACCACCACTACCACCACCACCACCATCACCACCACCACCACCCACTGCTTGTGAATGTTCTCTTCCTGCTTTCTTCTTCTGCTTCCTTCCTGTCTTAGAGTGACAAACGAACTGGGCAAGTGTGTGTGAGCGGGACGTGTGTGTGTGTGTGTGTGTGTGTGTGTGTGTGTGTGTGTGTGTGTGTGTATTTCAATGGTGTAGTAATCATTTTCCTAACTTCCACTACGTATTTTAATCAACAAAATAAAACTTTCGCAAATCACTGACATTTCCTCGTCAACACAACGGAACAAAAGAGAATCGTCGGTATTTATTCATTCATTTATTTATCCATTTATTTCAGAGATTGGTGTGCACAAAAAAGCTCGCAAGTCTAGTACACGTGTGCATTGTTGCGTACAGCTATCCAGTTGTCCCTTCTGATGTGTATTGCGCGAGCATTGGTGATACGTGTCGACGGCCTGCCAATTTAACGATACATATAAACCTTTTCCTTTCCCTTCCGGACATCAGCGAACGAGCGGCGGGACGTGCATGCAAGCTAAAAACAGTAACAGAACACGAACAAAAACAATAAGCAAACACACACACACACACACACACACACACACACACACACACACACACACACACACACACACACACACACACACACACAAACATACATACAAAAAGCCAAACAAAGAACCGATACCGACATGGGGGTTTTCGTCCATACAATTAAAACGAGGCGGAATATACAGAAAACAATAGCCTTTGTCAACCTGTCATTCCGAGCATTCCTCACTATTCTTCCCTCTCCCTCTCACTCTCACTCTCCCTCTCCCTCTCCCTCTCTTTCTCTCCCTCTCCTGCGGCGCCAACCACCCTCCCTTTTAAAGTTCCCACACACGATTATTTACTCTGTCTTGTCTCCCTGATTCCCTCTAAGCAGGCCATTCCCACTCCTACACAGCATTCCTATTCCTGTTCCTTCTCACTCTTTTAGTAGCCTCGTCTCTTGTCTCCCACTCTTTTATCTCGCAACTTTCAGCCCACGCTCGTTCTTTATTTACCGTCCTGTCTTCGAGATTCACCACTAAGCAAGACATTTCCTCTCCCACACAACCTTTCCTACTCCTGTTCCTTCGCCCTCTTTTATTTCCTCTCCCTCTACTTTCTCACTCTTTTGTCGACAAAGACTTTCATTTTTTCTCCGCTTTTTTTTTTTTTAATACCAGACAAAGTATTTCCCCTCCTACGGATCCTGCTCAAACTTATATTCTCTGTCCTCCTTTCTTTAAGTTTTCCTCATCTTTTCCTCTGAGAAACTTCGAAATCACAACACGATTTTTCTTTTCTTTTCATTCAAAGCAAGTTGCCTATTACTACTCTTACACATCACTTCTCCCAGTCCTGTTCTCTTACCCCAGTCTTATTTACCTTCGCTCTCCCTTCTTTTATTTCCCATCTCTTTCCTTCTGCAGTGTTTTGTTTTGTTTTGCGTATTCTTTCTTTTTTTTTTTTACCCGCTTACACGTCTCACTCACAGCGGTGTTTTCTGATCCAAAGAAACTTTCCTTGGTGTCACTAGAAGAAGTCTTATTTAAATTTGTAACTATTTTCATGCCTTTCCTTTCTCTCTCTCTCTCTCTCTCTCTCTCTCTCTCTCTCTCTCTCTCTCTCTCTCTCTCTCTCTCTCTCTCTCTCTCTCTCTCTCCCCGGGGTATTAAAGCACCCTCGTCCACCTCATACCTCTCACTGACTCGAGACTTTGTTGGGAACGGAGAAAAATATTCCCACCTTATCTCCTCCGTAGTCTGGGATGTCGTGAAAAATGCAGGTGAAGTCAATAGCAAGAGGAGACGGAGGAGAAAGAGATGAAAGAGGATAACACGGAGGAGGAGTCTGGGTTTGAGTCAGAGGAGGAAAAAAGAGGAGGAAGAGGAGGAGGAGGAGGAGGAGGAGGAGGAGGAGGAGGAGGAGGAGGAGGAGGAGGAGGAGGAGGAGGAGGAGAAGGAAGGAAGGAAAGGAAGAGAAAGGAGGGTTTGGATTTTGCTTAGTATGCACTCCAAAGACTATAGAGATGGGAGGAGGGAAATGTATGGAGAATAGATGGAGGAGTTATATCTGTGAAATGGGAAAGGAAATGGGAGAGGCGTGGCGAGGGTGACTGATGGTAGTTGTGTGTGTGTGTGTGTGTGTGTGTGTGTGTGTGTGTGTGTGTGTGTGTGTGTGTGTGTGTGTGTGTGTGTGTGTGTGTGTGTGTGTGTGTGTGAGCTATGGAATGAGATGAAAGGAGGAATTAAGAAATATAGAAAATTACACACTGGCAATAACACGTCCGAAAGAAGGAAAGAAGGAAAAAGGAGAATAGAGAAGCAACACAACAAGACAAAGAAAATCAATGAATACATGAACGAAGCAAAGGAGAAATAAAAAAAATAAAAAAATATGAAGAGGGTGTAAGAAGAGAGAGAGAGAGAAAGAAGAAACAATGGATGTGAAACAAAGGAAATGAGTGACAAAGAAGGGAAAACTAATTAAAAGACGCAATAAAACAAGTAGAGACAGATATGAAGCTTGGAAGCACCACCACCACCACCGCTACCACCAGTAACAGTAGCAGTAGCAGTAGCAGGTTCGTGAAATGTGAGAGACAAGGGACAAAGAGGGAGGCATGCGTCTTGATGAGTGAGTGGCGAGGGTGAGCACGGAAGGGGACGATAGAAGGGAGGCGAGTGATGGGCGGCGAGAGGGAAGCGAGGGGGAGAGGAGGCGAAGCGAGAGATGTCTGTTTGTGTGTCTACCCCCGGAGGGACTAAGGACACGCCGAGGGGATGCTGAGCCACAGAGGGCCACTCATAGCCTCAGGGAAATAGGTTTGTTTGGTTTAGTAATAGATGTATTGAGAGGAATTGGGTTAGAAAAGTTGTTATTGGTTGTTATTGAAGGGTTATTGGTGAAATTGGTACAAATAGGGAAGAATATATCCACAGGGACCTACACAAGGAAAAATGAGTTTGTTTTTGCTTCAGTAACACGTAGATATATGAAGAAATATCCCTTTAGAGTAGTTATTGACTGTTGTTAAAAAGATATTGCTGAATATTAGGATGAATTACATGAAATGCTTACATAGATAAATAAATTCACAAGTTTACATAGACAGATCACCAGGAAGGCTTTTTATTACAAGGAAATTTCAACCTAAGCAAAAAACTGGTCTATAATAAAAAAAAAAAAAAAAACCATAACACGATTTTGGACAGTAAACAATAACACACACACACACACACACACACACACACACACACACACACACACACACACACACACACACACGTTGACTGTACAGCAATGTCGCTCCCAGGTTGACATTCTTTCAGCCTTCCTACAGATTTATTTTCACACTGTCAAATACTTTCCTCTAACTCCGCTCTGTGCCGCCCATCTCTCTTACTTCCCGTAACTTAGTGAGAGAGCGCACCTCGACCCCTCACGCAACCACCCAATTCCACCCATCACACGCCTCCATCGCCACACTCCTTTTCAGCAACACAAATCTACGCTCTCTCTTTCCCCTCCCTGATCTCTCCTCATCCCTCTCCACGCCCAGTCTCTCGGAATTAGGACGAAATGCTTTATATATATATATATATATATATATATATATATATATATATATATATATATATATATATATATATATATATATATTCGTCCCCAGATGCAGGAGAAAGAAATACTCTTCGATTAATAACAACAGGAGGGGAAGTGAAGCTCTGCGGTGAGATTAAAGGAAGACGGATACAATGCATTTAGGTGAAGGTGATTTGCGTGTGTGTGTGTGTGTGTGTGTGTGTGTGTGTGTGTGTGTGTGTGTGTGTGTGAAGATGGAGGTTTGTATTCAGAGTTATATATGGTTGTAAATATGAATTAGATGTCTACTGTATGTAAATCCATGGACTTTATGTTTATACTAAATATCAGTTGGCATCGAACTTCTTGAACAGAACTTTGAAGGCAAAAGATAGATGAAAATAAGAAAAATAAAATGAAGAAATAAAAGACCTTATTTATGTTTCATTTAATGAGAACACGGCATATTATTAGATTATTGTTTCTTCTTGTATCATTTTATTTTACTTGATTATACTCACAAATACGCTTTCATATATTCTAATAAAAAAAAAACTAAAAAAAAAACATAAGTACGAAAAGATAAATAAAACAATACATGCATTATATGCCATAAAATCTCTCTCTCGTGTTTCCCAGCAGTGCATACACTCAGGCCGCCTCCGCAACAGCCTTGAAGGGGGCGCCGCTCCCTCGCATTACTTATGTCACCGGGATGAGGGCCGTGGGGGATGGGGGAGCCAAGCCAGAATAAACATCTCGGGGAAAAATCGGTTCTGATGGAGGGGAACATTCCTCGCCCTTGACTGCCACGCCGCACCATACACCGATTCTTTCCCTAAATAAATTACTATTGTTTGCACTTGCACAAAGATTTTACGTCCGTGCTACAGCGGTTTGTTGCAACACGCCACGGTTAGCCCTTGCAGAACACCGCGATTGGCAGAACACGAGCACAAACGAACACAAAGACCACGAAAACAAAGGGGAAACAAAAAGGAGCAGGAATACAAAAAAGAACACAAAGAAGGAGCAAAATATGAGACACGTTGACTTGTCTGTGATAGCTCAGTACCTAAATTATCTATTATAAAGGTAAAGGTGAGATCAGAACATTTACTACTACATCTACCGCTGCTGCCTGTGCCTATGGTGGTGGTGGTGGTGGTGGTGGTGGTGGTGGTGCTTCAGACCTTGAAGTTACTTTTTACTACATGTTTACTACTTATAATGAATTTGTTATGTGTTCCTTATTTGTTCTCTTGAATTTATTACACAGTTACTCGTTTGACAGCCGCGGTCTTGTCGGAACACTCGCCTCTCTTATGCTGGCTGGCGTAAATTACCGCCACATTAGGTTGCATGTAAGAGTTTCCTGAAAATTTTACTTACTGGCGCTGGTAATGTGTTAGTGTATCTTTAAGAGCACCATTTTCCTCTTTCCTTTCTTTTAGGTGAATCTCTCTCTCTCTCTCTCTCTCTCTCTCTCTCACACACACACATTGAGACACACACATAAACACACAAGCACACACAGATAAAAAAAAAAATACAATCGTACTACATATCAAAAAGACTAATACATCACATGACCCGCACCAGTACCCAATCTTTGCTGCTTTTGCCTCTCTAAACCGATAGCAACAGATAAAAGAAACACACAGTAACATTGCAAATTGAATACCGAAAAAAATGAATGATCTTTTGTCACGCTCCGATTATTTCAGTGAACAAATCAGTAAGTCATAATGATCGAGAATTATATAACTTCTTTCGTGAATTTTACTCTTTACTCTCCTTCATTCAGTCATTCAGTTATGCATTAATTGTCTCATTAGCTCAGTATCTGGACTAATGCCTCGCTTAATTGCCTTTTCGTATTTTGTGATTCTATTTATTTACTAACACTTACATATTTATTTATTCTCTCGCTCGTTGTCTTACTGAGGACTCACAAACGGGTCTTCTAACACACACACACACACACACACACACACACACACACACACACACACACACACACACACACACACACACACACACTGCGAGACGAACTTACTCAAAACACACACAGACACACACACACACACACACACACACACACACACACACACACACACACACACACACACACACATACACAATTTCTCAATCAATCACTCAATCTCCGCCTTCCTTTCTCTCCCTCTCTGTCTCCCTCACTCCCTCACTCACCCAATCTATCACGAAATTGATCCTACAAACCTAGTATTTTCTCTTCCCCTACATACATATTTTTTTCTCTTTTCCTCCTATGTTTAAATATTCTATAATCCAATTGGCTCATTCGTTCAATTATTCACCTCCTTACCATGCCATGCACCTGCTTCCTGACTCATCAATCACCCGCCACCACCCTCACCACCGTCACTACCCTCACCAATATAACTATTTTTATTTTTCTCTTAATCTATGGTGCAAAGTATTTACACCTTTACCATTACTATCATTATTCCACAGAACATTTTCGGTTCTCTTTTTATTTACAAGTTTGTATTCTATAGAGTATATACCTCGCTACAAGTTTACGTCTATATTTGTTTACGTGTTACAAATACGTATTATGCACCCTAAGCGGACGAGAGAAAAATATTGTACAATTCTTAACACAGCTTAAAAAGATCAAATTTTAATCCCAATACAGCGTTAAAGTGAAAAGTCTAGTATATTTAGAACAATCTTTATATTATCTTTCTCTTTCTCTCTCTCTCTCTCTCTCTCTCTCTCTCTCTCTCTCTCTCTCTCTCTTTGCTAGTGGAAAGAAAATTTAAAAATATGACTATGAGAGAGAGAGAGAGAGAGAGAGAGAGAGAGAGAGAGAGAGAGAGAGAGAGAGAGAGAGAGAGAGAGAGAGAGAATATAAGAAATCTTAATGACATGTACATAAGTAAACGTGTAACTTCTCGTGTGTGTGTGTGTGTGTGTGTGTGTGTGTGTGTGTGTGTGTGTGTGTGTGTGTGTGTGTGTGTGTGTGTGTGTGTGTGTGTACGATCTACTTATACCTACATCAGCCTATCTTTCTATGTACCGTACCTACAACACACACACACACACACACACACACACACACTTCCCTCTCCTTCCTCAACGCCCTGGAAAAAAAAAGAAACTAGAGTAATGGGAGTGAAAGGAAACAAGGAAACGAAAAAGAAAGAAAGAAAAAGAGACAATAGTGGAGAAAGAGGAAGGGAGGGAGAGAACTTTTACCGTGATGGACCCTCATTTCTCTCTCTCTCTCTCTCTCTCTCTCTCTCTCTCTCTCTCTCTCTCTCTCTCTCTCTCTCTCTACGTTCTTTTCTCCCCTTCTCAATCTTTTCCTTTGTTTCTCTTTCGTGTGTCCTTCCCTTTCGTCTTCCTCCTCCACCTTGCAAGTTATTTCCTTTGTTGCACTTTCTCTCTCTCTCTCTCTCTCTCTCTCTCTCTCTCTCTCTCTCTCTCTCTCTCTCTCTCTCTCTTTCTCTCTTCTATTCATTTGTCGCCCTCGCTTTTAGATTCTCTTCCTCCCTATATTCGTTATTAGTCTTTCACTTAAAAACCCTTTCATCTTCTCTCTCTCTCTCTCTCTCTCTCTCTCTCTCTCTCTCTCTCTCTCTCTCTCTCTCTCTCTCTCTCTCTCTCTCTCTCTCTCTCTCTCTCTCTCTCTCTCTCTCTCTCCGGTGACGTCACAAAGCCTGGAGTAAGACGTACCAACATGAAAGACAAATTTTGGTTAGTAAAATGATCAAGTTCTGCGAAGGGTGGCTGTCCTATCTTCCCCTCTTGCCTTTGTGTTTCCCTCGCTCCTCTTCTTCGTCCCCTTACCCTTAGCCGCCTCCTCCTCCTCCTCCTCCTCCTTGCTACTGCTGCTCTTGCTCTTCTTTATCTCCGTATCTTTCTTGCTTCCCCCCTCCACTTTATTTTCTTACTGTTTCTGGTTCTCTTTTGCTTCATTTACTTGTTTTATTGCTCGTTGTTTATTTTTTTTTCTCTACGTTGTCTTTTTCTTTGTATTTTTTGTTTTATTCAATTGTACGAGTATATGGATTTTTTTTGTTGTCATTTTATTCATGTTTTGCTTATTGGTTCTGTTGTCTGAGAAATGTATGTATTATTTCTTTTCCGTGAGTTTCTTTCTCCTACATTATATGCAATCAAGATGTGTGCGCAGTTCTGCTTTCGTCACGTGGGAGCGGTGAAATAACGGGCTTCTTTTAGTGATCATACGTGCGGTTGAGAGAAAAAAAATAATAACGTATTTCTTGTACTCATAAAAAAATAGGGTTAAAATTCAAATCAATAAAGTAAACACGTAGAATAATAGGTGAAACATAACAAGTGGCCATTCTTATTCACACTGCTTTCCTTTCAATGAAATATATTTATAGAAAATAATATACTTAACAAAGAAAAAAAAAAGAAAAGAAAAGTATAGATAAGAATAGATGAAAGATATTAACTACCAATTCTTACACATTTCTTCTTCCTCTATTTTATGTATCAAGAACGCTAATGAAACAACGTACTAAACAAAAGAAAAAAAATAAGCTATGATATATATATTAACACACATAAAACAGAAAAAAAAAAAAATATGAGGAAATAAAACAGTTACCCTTCTCTACCATAGTTTCTCTCTCCCATTTTTCGTCCCGGTGACACTTTCTCTCCCCTAGGAACATTAAGGAGTCGAATCCAGGGTGATAAACTTTTCCCCTCTCCCCTCTCCGCCACGCTCCGGGGAGGAAAAAAGTTTTGATGAGTGTTCCGTCCTGGATTATGAGGTGGCTGGGGGTGGCGAGGTGGCGGCCACGACCTGCTTGTCATATGATCCTTGGAGGGGTGACTACAGTGTGTGTGTGTGTGTGTGTGTGTGTGTGTGTGTGTGTGTGTGTGTGTGTGTGTGTGTGTGTTGTCTTATACATAGAATTTCATGTATACATAAACCGCACGTACTAATATGTACATGGTCTGTATTTAATTAAACCCTTCAGTACTGGGACACATTTTTCATTTTTACCTTGAGATTTGTGTACAATTAGAACATTCTATTGACGTTAGGAAGGTTCTATGGACATCAGAAGATTAATGGTCACAGTCATCCCTCAATATGAATTACGTTTTTTTTTTTTTTCATATATCATGTCCTATAGCGCCTGTAGGTTTTACTTGAAGAGTATGGGAAGCGCTGTTCAGCTTCCGCCCATTAGTGGCGCAGGCAATTTTATTTATAGCAGTACCCATATTAAGGCCCACCCAAGCGCATCTTTTTATTTTTTCATTTATACCATGTGGGCTTTTCACGGGAATTTATGGGCTACAGGGGATACTTTTTGGGGTACCTCCTATCTCAAAGCCCACCCGCTAGGAAACCGTTGCCCCGAGTGAGGAAGCCCAACCTACACTCGGACCGTGGACAGGATTCGAGCCCGTGCGCTTGAAGACCCCTCGGACCCCAAAGCACGCATGGTTCCACTGTACCACGGTGTAAAACAATCATACCTCCACCTAGAACCTAGGTATCAAGGTGACGTGTCTGTAACTTTAAACCACTCGACAAATGATATAGTTTCAAGGCGATATGTGGTGGGATTCGAACTTACGCATGGACGGTCTGCCCGATCCCACGCTCACCACCTTACCCACTACGCCATCGCCACTTAACAATACAGAGGAATAGAAAAAAAAAAAAAAAATTGCAAGAAAATTAGACAAAGAAAAAAAAAACAAGACACTGTAGAAAGAATCACAGCGAGTATAACGTGTGAGGGCGAGGTGAAAACAAATAGGTGTAAAGGAAGTACTATTTTGTGGACGATATTTCATTTAAGAGGTATTTTAGTTTGAGTGGTTTTTCGCTGTTCTTATTTTCCCACTAAATTGGATTCCTTTGTTCTATTTTTCCTCCTCTCAGTCACTCTTTTTCTTGCCCTGAATACCATCCAATGTTTGTAGGGAATGGTGACTTAGAGAGAGAGAGAGAGAGAGAGAGAGAGAGAGAGAGAGAGAGAAAGAGAGAGAGACGGGTAAATATACACAATATAGAATTTTTTGTCTTGCTTTTCTATTTCCCCTTTTATTTTTCTTCAAATATGTTCTCTCTCTCTCTCTCTCTCTCTCTCTCTCTCTCTCTCTCTCTCTCTCTCTCTCTCTCTCTCTCTCTCTCTTTTCTCCTTCATCCTGTCGCCATCCTATCTTTTTTCTTTCCTATTCCGTCTCTT
>NC_059298.1:9178868-9181368 GCF_017591435.1 Portunus trituberculatus
GTGGTATATGTGCGTGCGTGTGCGCGTGGAGGTAAAATGCATTACGTAAGCTTAGTGGATACATCGACAGACTTATCGCGTCAGAGAGACTGGACGGCTGCCAAACACTTTCTTGTGATCCCCGTCGAATGAAAACACACACAGAGGGATAAATATCGGGCTACAGTAAATAACAGGGCCGGCGCGGACCCTCTTAAATTGGTGTCAGAGCAGGGAGGAGGCGCTGGTTGTGGCCTCCCTACCCACTTCTCAATGCCCCGCTCACCCCTTAGTTTGTGTGTGTGTGTGTGTGTGTGTGTGTGTGTGTGTGTGTGTGTGTGTGTGTGTGTGTGTGTGTGTGTGTGTGTGTGTGTGTGTGTGTGTGTGTGTGTGTGTGTGTGTGTGTGTGTGGTGATCATTATCTCTTGAGCCGCCACCTGCTCACACACACACACACACACACAGGTTAGCACACTCGACTCACAATCGAGAGGGCCGGATTCGAGTCCTAGTAAGCGGCGAGGTAAATGGGCAAGCCTCCTAATGTGTGGCCCCTGTTCACCTAGCAGTAAATAGGTACGGGATGTAACTCGAAGGGTTGTGGCCTCGCTTTCCCGGTGTGTTGTGTGTTGATGTGGTCTCAGTCCTACCCGAAGATCGGTCTATGAGCTCTGAGCTCGCTCCGTAATGGGGAAGACTGGCTGGGTGACCAGCAGACGACCGAGGTGAATTACACACACACACACACACACACACACACACACACACACACACACACACAAAGTCCGTCACGCAAAGTCTAATAATCCATGTTGAACTCGTTCGCACCCATGCACATCGATCCCTCACTGCTTTTAATATATCGTACCGGATCTTAATGCTGATCTCTCCCTTCCCTCCCCACACCTCCCTTTTTTTTTCCTCTACTTTGTCCCCTCCTTATGTCCGCTGCGCCACATCACTGACTGCACCCACCGATCCACCTCGCATCCCACACACCCACGGACCAATCCACCAGACCACTGCCCTCGCTGGACCCACTGTCGCTACCCGTCCTCTCTTGTCGCGTTCCAAATGATACCGTCCCCGGCCACCTAATGAGTTGCATTCCCTGGAACTCCACCTTGCTCTGATCACGCGAAGATGGGAGGATACTACGATATGAGTCTTATTAAATCATGCTTGCAAAAAAGCATTCCCTTGTCCCTCGTTGTGTAGGGGCGTTCCTCCCCTTCCCGCTGGTGCTGCGCCATCATTAGGTCCTCGCGAGATGATAAAGACGGAATGTGGTTCTCCAGTCCCCGTTTGTCCTCCAGTGGCCCAAAGCTTCCTATGTTGAAATCAGTTGTTGAACGTGTATTTCGTCCTGTCCTCCATAGTAAATCAATAACCACTCCTTAATTGTAGTGGGAATAAAAGTAATAACAGTAAGGGGGTTCGTATTTCAAAACGCTTCGATGGTTAATCTCGACTAGCTGTAATTAATTTGATTGATTAGAAATCAGTAGGATTTTCAGAAATGTTTTCATGATTCTAGTGATTGTTTAATAAGGGTTCTACTGCACCTATGGAGAGAAAAAATCGTGAAGATCTTACTAACAGTCGCTGTGACCATTCAAAATAACTCTTATGGGCGAATTTAGTGTTCAGTAATATGAGGCAAGAACTATATCAACTCTCAAAGTGTGTTGCCTTGTACATTCCATCGAGGATGGAATATGAACCATGTGTGCTGCCTCCACTGCGAGGAGACACCTTCGACCCCTGGTAACACGAGAGGTGGTGGTGGAGGTTTTGGTGGTGATGGTGGTGGTGTGGGCAGGATCAGACCAGCGTCACTCCCCGCCACGGGACCTCCAGGCCGAGACGCGCGCTTCAAAGGATCGAGGGGCTGCTTAGAAAACGAGGGTCTGGTCGGGTTTCTCGTGCCCAATGGACTGTGTCGCGCCGGTGGGTGGCGCCGCCTGGGTGCGGACTCGGAGATATGGACTAGCGACCACCGCATGCATCGAACAAGGAACAGCAACGAATAAAACGCCAGATGGTGAATCCACACAAACTAGTATTCAAGCAAAAAATTAAACATATAATAAAATTAAATAAAAAAAAAAAAACGGGGGAAGGGGAGAAAATAGTAAAATCCTCTTAGTCCACAGATCAGTTAGCAAGTATTCTGTTTGTGGATCAATATGCAAATGAGTACATGATGTACGATAAGAAAGCTCACAAATCTAAATGTGGAGCAATGAGAGAAAACCACGAACAGAGTCGAGGCATGCAAAATCTCAGCACAAGTACTCATCACACAGAAAACTCCTCGCTGCAGGCAGTAGTTTTGTGCTGGATTCAACTGCGTCCCCACTAGTCGCTGCCATCAGAGTGAACCACGGAAATTGCGAACGAAACATTTAGTTATTCGGATACCACACACACACACACACACACACACGAGTTTCCCCAATAAATAAATAACACCCAAGGCATCCAACAACTTAATCGACCCACAAATCAACAACGAGGC
>NC_059298.1:9183868-9206368 GCF_017591435.1 Portunus trituberculatus
GTAAAGCTTTGTGAAGGAAAGGAAGTGGTATAACCTGAGTAAGGCAGTAGGGAGTGGAGGGAGTGTTGCCACACCACACCGACGAAGCTCAATATGAGTGGGATGAAGGTGCGTGAATAATGAATGAATAAGCCAATCATGTTCTTGCACCATTTTCAGCGAAGGAAAGTGAGAGGAGGGTGAAGGCAATGGAGGAGGAAGGGTCTGTGCATTAGTCCTTCGCTTCCATCAGGGTTACGAGTATGGATGTGGCCGGCCAGTGGTAGTAGACTTTGTGCGTGGCCTCATCCATTACCCGAACTAACAATTTCCCGAAACCCACTCACTGATTTTGAAACATCTTTAGACCAGACATACCTATACCTACTTCTATACCTGCGCGAACACACACACACACACACACACACACACACACACACACACACACACACACACAGGAAGGAGAAAGGAATTGAAAAAGAAAGGAAGAGATAAAAGTAAAATGATGATAATGAAAGGAATGAAATGTGAACACTACGCAACACAACACAACAAAAAGAGGTTCTTAACATACTAACCATCTCGATCCTTGGCAGCAACACCGACCAACAGACACGTGCGCAACAAATAAACAAAGAAAAAAACGTCAACAAAAAAAAAAAAAAAAAAAAAAAACACTCGCACATCTGTCACCTTTACACACAAACATTCTCCCAGCACACACACACACAAACACAGGCACACAGACACATACAACTATAACGTTTATCACTCTAAAGTGCAGCATTTTTTTAACCAGTAAATTTACGTACCTCTCTCCTTTCTCTCTCTCTCCCTCCCTACCTCTTACCCTTGACAAGAAGAAAAAATCTACACGCACACACACACACACACACACACACACACACACACACACACACACACACACACCCTAGCGCTCACCACCTGTATTTACACCTCTTCACGCCCATCACCTGCCTGAGCTCTTGTCTCGCTGCGTGCGTCCACCCTCACTGCCTGGGCCCTCGGCGCCTCCAGCCCAGTCCCTTATTAGTGTGTTGTCTGAGGCTCCACCCGCGGCCGTCTCGTGACCTTGGCCGACACCCGAGAGGACCAAGAGAGCAGCAGTAGGGACGAGGGTATGCGAGGCCGGTATAAGTAAAGGAGAGACAGAGAGAGAGCGAATTACAGAAGGTTAATGGACGACACACTAATGCAAGATTCTAATGAAATGACAAGGCAAGGAAGAAGAACGGGACAGAGAGAGAGAGAGAGAGAGAGAGAGAGAGAGAGAGAGAGAGAGAGAGAGAGAGAGAGAGAGAGAGAGAGAGAGAGAGAGGAGTAAAGAAGTGTAATGGGATTTAGGGATGATGGAAAGGTGATAAAGGCAACGAGGGAGGAAAAGCGAGATGCAAAGAAGGGGAATGACGTAAGAGAAAAGGGTGAGTGAACAACGGCAGATAATAATAACGTCAGAACTCAAGATAATAATAATCTCCGTGAAATGTGAAGAAGCTAATCGCACTAAAGAACACGAGAGAGAGAGAGAGAGAGAGAGAGAGAGAGAGAGAGAGAGAGAGAGAGAGAGAGAGAGAGAGAGAGAGAGAGAGAGAGAGAGAGAGAGAGAGAGAGAGAGAGAGAGAGAGAGAGAGAGAGAGAGAGAGAGAGAGAGAGAGAGAGAGAATAGAAAAAAAATATAAAGAATAATATGAAGAAAACTAGTCCAGGTGACGAGTGAGATAAAGAAGAGGAAAAAAAAAAAAATACAAGGAAATCCAATCGCTTTTGTGGAATTATTTTTCCTCCACTCTCTATTCCCATTTAGATTATGAATGTTTTTCTCCACCTAGCTGATTTACATTCTTGAAAAAAAAAGTGAGAGCAAAAAAAAAAAAAAAATCGATAAAAAACATCTTTTAAGTTACCTCTCAGGTTTCTTCAATCCTTTGTTTGTCTTGTGTTAGAGGAAAGAAAAAAAAAGACACCTTAAGGGTTAAAACAAATGGCGGAACAGCAACTCAAACAACGCAAGAGAGAGAGAGAGAGAGAGAGAGAGAGAGAGAGAGAGAGAGAGAGAGAGAGAGAGAGAAATAAAAAAAAATACTCAGTGATTCCGGCGTTCAGATTATTAATGCCATCCAAACATTAATTAAATCCAAAGGCCTTTTTCTGCAGCAAGCGATTAGCATATCAAAAGACTGGCTCTCCACCACTCACCACCCAGCTGGTCACCGATGCACGGAAAAAAAAAGAACAAGGAAAAAGTATACATAATCACGTGGTTATGACGTTTACCTTGCACTGCGCAGAGTAATAAGCATTATCATGAGTTTTTGTTTCCAGTTTTATTTCCCTTGAGTGTGTATTAATTTGTTTTGTTAAGTGGTGTTTCTGTTGTGCTGCGTTGTGTTGTGGTGTGAGTGTTGTCATTTTCATTTATAATTTTGTACCTTTTTTTTTTTTTGCATTTTCTATCATACTGGAATTACAATCTTTTGTCAGTAAACTCATTAACTATAGCTTAACTTTCTCTCTCTCTCTCTCTCTCTCTCTCTCTCTCTCTCTCTCTCTCTGTGTGTGTGTGTGTGTGTGTGTGTGTGTGTGTGTGTGTGTGTGTGTGTGTGTGTGTGCACACGCATGAATTAACCACCCCAAACAGACACATGCAGCGCTTAAACCAATAGAGGAATATGATCGGAGGACAAAGGTTACGTCATTATCTGTTGTTGACCAATGGGGAATGGTCGGGCGGTGGAGGTGAAGGCCTTGAACACGCGGGGAATACATTATTGGTATCCGTTAAATTGTTTAGTACAAGACACCACGCATTTGTTTAAGGATGAAATCACGCCTGGAGGACGATGTTAAAAATTTGTACCGTAATATTTTGCCTCAAGAATCTATTAATGGAGACTAATATATAAAAGATTCAATGTTTATTAGGATTTGAAATGTGATCTATACTTAATG
Organism: Portunus trituberculatus; assembly: GCF_017591435.1. NCBI lineage: Eukaryota > Metazoa > Arthropoda > Malacostraca > Decapoda > Portunidae > Portunus > Portunus trituberculatus. The sequence goes on from NC_059298.1 coordinate 9,186,818, forward strand.
GAGTAAAAAACATAAGACGATGGTAAATCTGTGCTCCTTTCTCATCTGTTTCACACACACACACACACACACTCACACACAAACACACACACACACACACACACACACACACACACACACCTCCCCTCAGATACTCCAGCAAAACACATCATAAATACAAACAAAATTAACTCAATAATCATGAAGCGAAGATCATATAAAAAAAGTATGCCCACCCATTGTACCAGCTAGACTAAAAATCAACCCTGATCTGGTGTGGCATTGTTCAGCTAAGGAATGGAATCTAGTGACTTAGGTGGCCTCTGATGTGTACAAATAGCGCGACGGACCACCGGCCACCGACCCGAATATTTATGGTGCAGCTACGATGCATCAACCACAATCTACATTCAGAGCGACTGTGAGTGACGGGTGTGTGTGCGTGTGACGAGTGTAGTTGAGTGTGGGGGAGATCTGGTGGGAGAGACAGAAAGAAAGAGAATGAGGGGACCGGTGGAGGGAGAAATGAAGCGAAGGTGGAATTTATAATAGTAGCAGAAGCGGTAACAGCTGTGATATGAACTAAATCATCAGCAAAGAACAATGACATAGTAAAAACGAAAAATACAGTAATATCAATAGCAACAGCAATCGCAGGAGGAACAAGAACGATGATATAATCTAGAACATCAAAAATAGTAGGGTAGTAAAATGTAGCAGCGATAACAGTAGTGACAGTAGCAGGAAAAGCAGCAGCAGTAATTGTACCATCTAATTCATCACGGAATGCAGTGACATGGGCAGTAACAGACGCGTCGTATGTCACATTGTGCCTTTTTGGGATAATAATCACTGCCCTTCCAATAACAAAGTTCAAGCGACGCGAGCCTGAGGACACGTCGCACTGAGCACTAATTCATTGACGCAAATGGATCACATACTGTCGTGTTTAGCCTCGGGACACGGAGGAACGGCAATACTTTATATATCTGTCCACCTCGCACCTCATTCACAGCCAGAGCAACCCTGCAGTCCCCTTTACCTGTAGCGTCCCTTATTAACTCCGTGGCCAGGACGCTGACACCCAGACTAAGTATCGGCTCGAAGCGACAAACAGCGACACTTGCAGGTCCATAAAACCCTCTTGAGCAAGGTTTTGGTCGTCGCGATACACACTGAGACGACCCTTCCGCCGCCGTCACTCCATGTTGGGGCTGCATGGGCGTCCTTATCGTGCTGGTGGCCGACCCGCCCTCCCGTGGTCGCCCGGGATGAGGTGCGTTAAGGCAAGGTCTGGGGGTGGTGGGGCCGTCCGTGGGTGCTACAAAGGCGAGGCATTGGAGGGAGGTATAGAGGCGAGGCGTGGCGGGTGGAGTGGTGATGTTAACCCTTTCACGCCTTAATGGCTCAAACAATTAGGCAATGTTCTGGTATGCTGCAAATTAAAAGCTGAAGTACGTGCGGTAAGTGGAGGCAGGAGATGGAAATGTACACTGATCTCATGATTATTCAACCTAATATTTTTGTTCCGGATATGGCCCAAAAGCCAGCCACACACACACACACACACACACACACACACACACACACACACACACACACACACACACACACACACACACACACTTTCAAAGCGTAAGGCAACAACAGAATCACAAGAGCATGAGTGGCTCGAGGAAGGCTGCCAAACAACACGGGAACAATGGGAAGGGAGATGAAGGGGGAGAGGCGGAGGGGAGCACAAGGTTGGGAGCCAGGCGGGTAAGGACGACCAGGAGGGGAGGCGGCGTGAAGGTGAATGAGCCAGGCTGATATTCATGACTGAGGCGCCTCGACGACTCAGCCAAGGAGTTACTTAAATACTAACGACAATCATGCGCCGTAAAGTACACAAATAACTCCATTAGGCAAGTACCAAGCCGGACAGAATAAGAACCTTAAGCAGGACACAACACAAACAAAAACAATCAGACTTACGAACATGCCACCGCACAACGGAAGGCGGGCAAGGTGAGAGTGTAAAGTTAGACAAGAGAATAAGAACTACCGTGACGCAGGGATGAAGCAAAAACGCAAAACAAAACAAAAGGATTTATTTTGGGACGGCGTGGAGCGAAGCGAGTGACGTACGAGAGGCTCAGGGAGAAGGAGGAGAAGGAGTACTAGGAGGAGGAGGAGGAGCATTGTGAGGGGCAGTAATCATCAAGACTAAGGAGGCCAAGTCTGTGATGTTCGCGATTCGAGAGCTGAGACTAATTAAGGAGGTGGAGGTCCAACAGGTTAGTTACCGGAGCGGGAGAAGGAGGAGGAGGAGGAGGAACAGGAGAGGGTGGGGAGAAGTTTGAGGGTCGAGTGGAGGAGACAAGGTACAAGGAGATAGGCGGAGGGAGGCAGGTGAGGCAGGGACAAGAAGCAGCTGGGAAGTAATGGTGGTGGTGATGGTGGTGGTGGCAGCGTAAGGTAAGGGTGAGGCAGGTGGGAAGGATGCAGCTGGTGGGATGATTGGGGAGAAAGATACGGTACTCAAGAGGTCCGAAAGAGGAAGTAAGTGGTGCAAAGGACAGGAAATAAAAACAAGCGGAAAGAAGCTAAAAGAAAAAAAAAAAAATTAAGACAAATTGCGCAAAAAACACTCAAATAAACGATAACAATAAACACAATACGAGAAGGAGAGAGAAAACCTGAAATTAAAACATGCACTTGATGAAAATAATGAAGCGGGAGAGGGAGAAGAAGGAGAAGGATGAAGAAATGCAAAAGGAAGAAGAAGAGTATTGAACTGGGAAAAGGGAAGAGCACAGCATGAGCATGGAAGAGCGTGATGAGGAGGGGTCACTTTTGCAGCAGAGTGGCCACGTCAAGCCGCGAGTCATAAAGATAGAGGCAGCGATAGCCAGCGACACGGCGGAATACCTGACTTATCAAGCATGACCACACTAGGCACACCGGCAGGCTGCAGTAGAGAGAGGAAAAGGAGGTGGAGAAGAGGAGTAGGATTGGTTTGCGTCGTGTTATGAGGGGCAGAGTAGGTTGCCAGGAAACGTATACTCTTCCATAAGACATCAAATGGGTATCTCAGAGTAACAAAAGGACACCCACCACGTTGTTATAAAATCTCTCTCTCTCTCTCTCTCTCTCTCTCTCTCTTGGCTGCTGTGTGGTAGCGGGGTGGTGGTGTGCCAAAGGCGTGGATTCCATCGCTGATAAAAACAAGAGGGAGGTGAAAAAAACAACAACGAAGAATGGGATGGAGGTTCGACCCTTGGGAGTTTTGTTTAATCTCTCTCATTATTTGTTCATAGGTACGTACTGGTCTCTCTCTCTCTCTCTCTCTCTCTCTCTCTCTCTCTCTCTCTGTGTGTGTGTGTGTGTGTGTCGTGGGTGAGCGGGTGGTCACAAAGGGCGTGGTTCAGGGAGTGAGCGGATAACTAGTTTGCAGTCACTAATACTTGTCTCTCCCAATGTTAATGCACGTCCTGTGTGTGTGTGTGTGTGTGTGTGTGTGTGTGTGTGTGTGTGTGTGTGTGTGTGAAATGGTGGGAGGAGGAGGAGGAGGAGGAGGAGGAGGAGGAGGAGGAGGAGGAGGAGGAGGAAAAAGAAACAAGAACAATAAGAAAAAAACTAGAACAAGAGCACGAATAAGAAAAAAAAAACATGAAAAACACGTACAAGGACGAGAGAGAGAGAGAGAGAGAGAGAGAGAGAGAGAGAGAGAGAGAGAGAGAGAGAGAGAGAGAGAGAGAGAGAGAGAGAGAGAGACTAAACAACAGCACAGGGAAGGGGAGCAAAGGACCCTCATCCAACCATCAACCCAACCACGCCACGAACCACACCACCAAATAACACCATGCCACAATATCACGTACGCCGCTGCCACGGACCACACAGCAGCACCCTGAGCCGCCGTGAACGAGTCCGTCACGCCCCATCATGACGCAGGGATATGCACACCAACCTCCCACCAGGCACCACACACCACCACAATCACCACCACCACCACCACCACCACCTGCCTGTTTGCCAGCGCAACACCAACATCAGCACCACCACACGCCAAACAGTGACGTACCCGGATCCCTGCAGGACATTTATCAGGTAGCAAACTACTTTTACACCTTCATTTATCACGTGGGAGGGAATTTCGTCGGATGAACAAGGAATATTAGCCTCCATAAAAGCCTCAATGTATTATCTGGGGTTTTATAATACGAGATTGGTGCTATTCTTTTCTTTCTTTTTGTTATTCATTGCTTTTGTTGGCTGGGCGTAGAGTAAGGTTGGGATATCAGTTCAAGTTCTATCGATATTTCGCTGCTAATGATGTCAGTGTATTAATATCCACTAAAGAGGGAAATATCTATGCGTTACTACTAAAATCTTGTATATACTGCCGCATGGTTTGGCGAATAAAGGTATCTGTTGTATAATGTCTTTGTGTGTGTTTTTTTTCATAATTGTTGGCAGCCAAAGGGTGAGTGGGTGGGACTCGAATTACTGATTGCACCTGGCCCTGGCGGCACGCAGACGCGCAAGACTGTGGTGTTCATTTTTTTATCCGGACTTTAATCATCCAGCAGTGTCTCAAGTGCCTTAAGGATCATTACAGCTTACCTATTAAAACTTTCAATACAACAGCAACTGCTGCTTTTTTCTTTTTTATAGTATTATCACTACTACTACTACTTCTACTACTACTATTACTACTACTACTACTACTACTACTACTACAACTACTATACTACTATATTGACACTACCGTTGGCATCATAGGTAAGGCTATTAATGATGAAAGCGTTGGTACAATTCAAATTTTCTTTGGCTATTATACCAGTGATCAATGTGGCACGTCCACATTATGCAGCCAGAGTGTGCCTGAAAAATAAATCATCGGCAAATGCACGATAAACGACCCAATGAACGATGCACTAAATAAGAAGACAATCACCGAGATAGGATCTAAACTGGGCAATAGATGCGCAGGTGGGGCGGGAGGCGTCTGGCGGGGTCACCTGAGACAACTGAGTATCGTGTTACGCCGACATTACGGGTAATCTATGAGGCCTTCACTGCGGCATACACAATAAGGCTCTTGCTCGCCGACGACAATAGTTCATTAAACCCGAGGATCAGCTACTCAAGCAGCAACTCTGCGACCTTATGTGGCGAGGACGGAGAGGCGTCGTTCTGGCCGCGAGCACGACTGGCTGCCCCTCGCCACGTCCCGGCACGTCTGGCCCGACCCGCACCCAGATTAACCAAATACGTGATAGCCTTAACCCGTCCGCCTGTCCGCCACCTGCCTGCCTCCTCACCTCCTCCTCCCTTCCGTCCATATCCCTCCCGTCTCCCTCACAAACACACTTAAGTCTCCTATCCACACATTCACCTTCCTTCTATAGTTCTCTTCACACAGACTTCACCTCTCCCTTCCTTTGCATTGCTACCCCTCCTACTCCTCCGCTACCTCCTTCTCCGTAAGCCGCCATCGCCGCCGCCTTCCCAGCACGTCTCGCCGGAGTGCATTCCGCTCCTCTTTTCTTCTTTTTTTTTTTTACTTTTTTTTTATTATTCAGTCCGCTATCAACCATTTCTTTGTCCGGGTTCACGTCCTGGCCGCCTCGCATCCCGCCACGCCTTCCTATGCTGATGAGCTTAGTGTTAATGTCGGGTATGGATTAACTTTGTCACCTATGTAATGTGCGCCTCTCTCTCTCTCTCTCTCTCTCTCTCTCTCTCTCTCTCTCTCTCTCTCGCCTCTATTCTATGTCTGCTTTCAAGTCCGACACGAAATGTTCCAATACTTGTTCTTGTCGCATCTTCATTCTGCTTTCACTGCTTATGATGATTATTCCATTTTAGGGACCGAGCCGGCGTCTCATTCCCAGTGAGCATCTATTTCTCTGAGCAGTTCCAGCCCCAGCAGAGAAGTGAGTCTCCTGTGAGGGAAAACACTCCTGGTGGGGAAGAAACCGTAGGAACCGTAGGAGCCGACCTCTCTCACCTCTAAAGAAGTAACGAAGTTAATTAAAGCCTCATCAGCAGGTAAACGAGGTGACGAGGATGAGGGAAGGAGGTGAGAGGAGAGGAGGAGACACTTGCCGCAAGGTTGAGTTACTGCCCCGAGGAGATGTTTGGGTCCCAGCTGTGTGTCAGGCGGCGAAAGACAAGATGGGGCTACTTGGTGAGTCTAGGAGAGATTAAAACTTTCGGTCTCCCCCTCCCCCCTTTTTTCAATCCACTTTTCAAAATGTCTTGCATTAACATGGTGAAAAAAATGCAAGGTTATAGGATATATTTTTATCTTTATTTGGTAAATGTAGTACACGATGATAGCATTTATTTATTTTCCTGATTTCTTATTTTACTTCACCGTCAGAAAATTAGGAATAAAACGAAAAAAAAGTTTAGAAAAATAGATCGAAGGAAATTTTACATGAATGAAAAGGTGTGTTATGTTTCGTAGAAAATCTCTCTCTCTCTCTCTCTCTCTCTCTCTCTCTCTCTCTCTCCTCTCTCTCTCTCTCTACCTCCCTCCTGCTCCTCCTCCTCCTCTTCTTTCAGCTCACCCTCTTCTCGCTCGCTCGCTCGCTCCATCCCTCACACAACTTCCAAACAACTTTCCATAATTACTGTGTGTCACCCCGCGAGGAGGAGGCAAGTGGGGGAGGGAGGAAGGGCAGCAGGAGATAAAGACAGAGAGAAGATGGGAAGGGGAGAAAGCAGCGGCACAATATGATAATGAGAAAGCGAAAGAAAGCAGTGGAAGAGGGCGCAAACGCAAGCAAAGAAGATAGCAATCAAAGTAAATGTAGGAGGAAGAATGAAGTGAAGCATAACGCTGAATGGAAAGGTTATGGAGAGAGAGAGAGAGAGAGAGAGAGAGAGAGAGAGAGAGAGAGAGAGAGAGAGAGAGAGAGAGAGAGAGAGAGAGAGAGAGAGAGAGAGAGAGAATGTAAAGAGAGAATGCAAACGTAAAGAATGAATGCAAACGGAAAAAAATATATTGAGAGAGAGAGAGAGAGAGAGAGAGAGAGAGAGAGAGAGAGAGAGAGAGAGAGAGAGAGAGAGACGAAACAAATCGTATACCTAACAAAACGAAACGAAACAAAATCAAAACGAGAATAACGAAACAACAAGACAAGACAAGACGCTTCGAAACAATGCAGGAGAGAGAGAAATAGAGAAAGAGAAGCTGCGAAACAAACATAAGGAGTGTTGTGCCGCTGAAGTACTGGAAGGTTAGTATTTACCGCCCTCCCTGCTGCCAGTAAGAAGAGAATGAACCGTGGTATGTGTCGAGAAGTCAACCTATCTGCTGGTTCATCGATGCACCTCACGGGAACTCTGCAATAATTATTAGACTATACAAGTGATATGAAGTACAGGTTTTTGTTGCTATAATATTAAGGTTTGTTATATACCTTGACATTTATGCTTCATTCATGTCTTTCTCGTGTGTGTGTGTGTGTGTGTGTGTGTGTTCTTTCTTTCATGTGGTTTTTCTTTTTCATTTCTTGCACTTTTCTTTTTTTATTAATTTTCTCTCTGCTCTTGAAGTTTATTTCTTTAATCACTATTTACTCTCTATTATTTTCTTTTCTTAGTTAGTTTTGTTCTATATCTTATGTTCGCTTCTGTAGTGCTTTCTTCTTCTTGTTGTTATAATCATCATCATCTTTATTATCATTATGTATATAAGGTTAGGAACAGTATTAACATTTATCTTTCTTTTGTATCATTCTTCACTTTCACCATCTCACCATCATTTTATATCCAAGCTCTTCCTTTCTCCATCTCTAGCTCACCATCTTTACAACTTCTTCAGTTCTAACAGCAGGCACATGCCACATTCTATCCCTCTCTCTCAGCTCTGGCTTCGTCCCCTGTCCTAATTTCTTCTTTTCCATCACCTCGCTTCTTCCTTTCTTGCCTTTCTTTCCTCTCTCTCTTCCCTCGCCCTCTCGACCTCGCTTGCGCCTCGCCAGGGAACTCAACAACCAGGGCTGTGATTGGAGCAGACAAGACTCTCGACGCTGTCTCCCAGGATAAGTTATTGGCGTGAGAGACGAAAGTTGGGCTCCTCCTATGTCAGGTGATAATGGGCTGTGTCAAGGCAAGTCGGCCCTAATTCAAGTCAACCCGGAATTATCTCGGGTTGAGTCGTGCTCCGGGTTGTGTTATGGGGAGTGTGTGTGTGTGTGTGTGTGTGTGTGTGTGTGTGTGTGTGTGTGTGTGTGTGTGTGTGTGTGTGTGTGTGTGTGTGTGTGTGTGTGTGTGTGTGTGTATACTGTTGGGGATATGGGTAGGTAGGGAAGGATGGACGGAAGGAAGGACGGGAGGAAGATATAAAGAGTGTTAGTAAATGTGTGCAAGGAACGAAGGTATTGCTCTCTGATATACTGCCCATAACCCTCTCCCTCTCTCTCTCTCTCTCTCTCTCTCTCTCTCTCTCTCTCTCTCTCTCTCTCTCTCTCTCTCGATACTCGTCCTATCCAAACTGAGGCGAAACTTGTTGGTGTATCTGAGTTTCATTACCTTTGCTTTACTGGCAATTACTTCCCGGCAGCTGCTTTCACCATAATTAACCCGCCTGCACCAACTGCCCTCTGAAAAAGAACATATTATCCAGGGGCGCGGCACACGAGACGCCCACCAGGAGCCATCAAAGCCCCCTGTTACCTGGTTCCTAGAATTTAATTATCACCTGTTTATATTCTCAAAACCTCGCGAGGGGGGAAGACTGCGGAATGCGGCGTTAGGGATTCATGACCGAACTCATCAGGTTATGGAGGCGAATTATTAATCTTTGGTGTTTTCGTTGCGCTAAAATGACGTCCCTGTTGACTATGTTCCCGAGGCAAGGAATAAACCAGGAAGAGGAGGAGGAGGAGGAGGGAGGAGGAGGAGGAGGAGGAGGAGGAGGAGGAGGAGGAGGAGGAGGAGGAGGAGGAGGAAGAAAGCCTGGAGTGGGGGATGGTTTGCAGAAGAAAGGTCTCGCGGGTCTCGCCTCCTACGCCTCGCCTCAGGTTTGCACAGCTTAATGATGTTCTTGATGCTGGTGGCCTGAGGGTGTGTTTCTTCCCTCATTACCATATTTTGCCTAAACGAACCTTCCCCCGCTGTTTGACAAGACCAAATGGAAAGTGCATTATCATTACGTGAGTGTCTCCTGCAGTGGGGCGGCGTGGGTGGATGGTCGGGCGCTGATGGATGGTGTAATATTTGGCAGCCTGTGGAGGTGATGGCCGGGTGTTTGCTGGGAGGGAAGGAAGGAGAAGGGCGGGAGGGATAGTGTGATGGAGGACGTTAGGGGGTTAGCGGGAGGGGTGGAGGGTGAGTGATGGTGAAAGCTATGACCGTCGTGCCTGGAAAATGGTATATGGAGGAAGGCAGCTGACGGATGTGGGTGGACCGTGGGTGGTGGTGATGATTCTTCCCGTAAAGAGTTGCATGGGTGAAGTGAAAGAGGCGATGGGCGGAGGCAGAGAAGTGTGGAAGGAGGGGGATAAACCTACGGGAAGGAGATTCACGCCTTGGCAATTAGTGTCAGCTGGGGCGGCGGGGTGTGGCAACAAGTTCTCAAGTGACAGTGAGGATGAGGGGTATGAGGGGTGGCGGGAACAAGGGAAACAAGAGGAGAAAGGGAAAAGAGGGGGAGGTGTGTTACTGATCTCGTCTCCCCATCGTATCACTGCCCTCTAGGCTTTGTAAACCTTCACGTTCCTCCCTTCCACACACTGCGGCATCCAGGTCCTTGTCCCGCCGTTCCCTACATTCATTTACACCCTTTCCTCTCTCACCACCTCTCCCAGGACTCCCAACACTCAGCTGCCTGCCCACAACTCCATCGCTACGCTTTTCCGGTCTCTAGGGGGATAAATCATTGAGTCTTTCATTAAGTTCAGAATAATATCAAAAGATCTTCATGTCGGAAGTCTCTTGGATCTGCTGAAGGCGAGGACGGATTCCTTGACGTCAAAAGATGAAGAAATATAAAGATGAAGGCACTGGGATAGAAATAAATTTTCTTTGATTTACATGTTTTGCTGAAAAAATATAAAAGAAATTTTCTGATCAATGTTCAGAAAATTTATGCAAGTATATGTATGCAAGTGTGACAAACTCAATCTTTCTCTCTCTCTCTCTCTCTCTCTCTCTCTCTCTCTCTCTCTCTCTCTCTCTGAAATAAATAAAAGTAAATAATATTCATAAATGTCTACAGTTATGCACAGGAATCTTCACGTTTTCTATTACGAGGGAGTGGATTATTGACAAGTGATTCAGAACATGACCTTCTCTCCTGCTAGCAGTATATCTCGGATGCACAACGAGATGCCGGCGGGAACAAATGTCAGGCATCAATACTTAATGCATTTCAAAGTTGATTATAAGCCAGACCTGCAGCGGAGTGTTTTTTTTTCTCTTATCTTCTATTCTTTTCTGGAATTGTAACCTTTCATCAGATATTTATAATTGACAGTGAGGAGTTACTATAGGCGAAAGAATGAAAGTAAAAGAGAAAAATGTCTATAAAACCATTGTAAGAAAAGAATGTGGGGAATGAATAATGTCCTATAAAACGCGCAGTGGCAGATATGAAAAAAAGAAAAAAAAAAAGCAAAAGAAAAAAACTGAATGCTTATACTCAAAACCAGAGCTTCACATCATCCATTCGACACACACTCTCTCTCTCTCTCTCTCTCTCTCTCTCTCTCTCTCTCTGTGTGTGTGTGTGTGTGTGTGTGTGTGTGTGTGTGTGTGTGTGTGTGTGTGTGTGTGTGTGTGTGTGTGTGTGTATCGCATTCGCTGTTTGAAAGACAGAATATTTGGTAAACTTAGGAAGGCAAATGAATGTAGCATTCTCTTGAAACGTTGTTGGAGGGCTTTTGAAAGTCTCTCTCTCTCTCTCTCTCTCTCTCTCTCTCTCTCTCTCTCTCTCTCTCTCTCTCTTGGTATAGATTTTCTTTAGTCTCTCCCCCAAAACAAATTTCAACTTTACTGTTAAACTATCACGGCAGCGGCAACACAAATGATTCGCCTCGACAACCACACGAATTATGCATCTCTGTGTCTCCGTCGTGTGTTTCACCTGACGCATTGCTCACATGAAGCTTACACGAACTCCCACACTTGAATTTAGTATCCAATCAAACGCTTCCTTTCTCTCTCTCTCTCTCTCTCTCTCTCTCTCTCTCTCTCTCTCTCTCTCTCTCTCTCTCTCTGACGTAGTTTTTGAGGATGAATGTTTCCTCATCTTTCTTTCTCTTCTTTTCCAGCTGCTGTATCCGAACTAGGTCAAAATTGCTCTTGCTTCTCCTCCTCTTCTCTCCTTCTCTTCTTCCTAACCCTCCTCCTCCTCCTCCTCCTCCTCCTCCTCCTCTTCTTCTTCTTTCTCCCTAGCCATTCAGTCTTAAACTCCCCCTACACATTAAACTTTTCTCCTCCATATAAAACTCCTCCCTCGTTTTTTTTTTCTCTTCTTTCATGTTACCCGAGTTCTCTTCCTACTATCCCCCCATTTCACTGTCTCTCTCTCTCTCTCTCTCTCTCTCTCTCTCTCTCTCTCTCTCTCTCTCTCGCCCACACACACACACACACACACACACACACACACACACACACACACACACACACACACACACACACACACACACACACACACACACACATAATCTCACTCTCTCTCTCTCTCTCTCTCTCTCTCTTACAATGAATGAATCCTTATTCTTTGAACGAAATCCAAATAAAGAAAGGAATCATCTTATTATGTTCTACTATTATTACTACTACTACTATTACTACTACTACTGTTGGTGCTGCTGCTGCTCATTTTCATCCCCAAAGTAACATTCTTACCAGCAGGACAGACAAAAAAGCACAGACAACAAACACAATACTCAACTCATCATCACCATTACTAGCACCTGTCAACACTCCACGTAACCACCACCACCACCACCATCACCACCACCACCACAATAACCACTACCATAAACAAGCACCTTCCAGTACAGCGCACACACACACATACACACACACACGGACTTGCCACAAAGAAGAAAAAGACACTGATAAACATGAAGCAGATAACAATGCAGACAAACCTATTTACACCTTGCATCTCGCGGACACGGGTGTTAATTACGACTCCTCTTGGCAGCATCTTTCTACCGAGCAGTGTGGCAGAAGAGAACCTGAGCCTCATTAGTGCAAGATACGTGTTGGTCAGACCCTGGCGCGGACGGGGCGAGCTGAGGCCTAATTGGGGATGCAAGAGGGAGCTTTTATGGTTCCTAACCTGAGGATGGGAAAGGAAAGATGTGAAGAATGGGTGATAAAGTGCTAGGAGAGAGAGAGAGAGAGAGAGAGAGAGAGAGAGAGAGAGAGAGAGAGAGAGAGAGAGAGAGAGAGAGAGAGGTGCAAATGATACCAAGAAGGAGGAAGAGTACAGTGGAAAGCAGAAGGAAGAGGTGGATGAGAAGGAGGAGGAGGAGGAGGAGGAGGAGGAGGAGGAGGAGGAGGAGGAGGAGGAGGAGGAGGAGGAGGAGGAGGAGGAATGAAAAAGTCAAACGTGACAAGTAGAAGAAAGACTGCAAGTCCTCAATGAAGTAACATGACTGACTTAGGTAAAGAAAAAAAGGAGACGAAAATCTTAAAAGGAAAGGTAAAAAAAGTATAAAATGTATACAAGAAGAAGAAGAAGAAGAAGAAAAAGATGGAAAACATATTACACCATACAAGAGCATCATACAAACATAAAAGTAAATAAACTTGAATTTCATATTGTAATAATAAAATAAGATAAAAACTATTGAAAATATATTAGTGTTGTCGAAAAAGGATGAGCCAGAGAGAGAGAGAGAGAGAGAGAGAGAGAGAGAGAGAGAGAGAGAGAGAGAGAGAGAGAGAGAGAGAGAGAGAGAGAGAGAGAGAGAGAGAGAGAAAACGAAACTTTTAAAACATTTCATTATTTCTTTTCTCTGCGGCTCTCCAAACACCTGGATTGAACCACACACACACACACACACACACACACACACACACACACACACACACACACACACACACACACACACACACACACACACATACACACACGAACAATAGATCACAACATAGAATGAGACGAGTGACAGGAAATCTCACTGCAGTAAGTGCTAATAATGGTTGTACTGGTGGTGGTGATGGCGCATGAAGGAGAGAGAGAGAGAGAGAGAGAGAGAGAGAGAGAGAGAGAGAGAGAGAGAGAGAGAGAGAGAGAGAGAGAATAAGAAAAAAATCAGCGCTGGTGGGAGAAAGGGAAGTAAAGAAAACGAGTAGAGGAGAAAAATTATGCGGACATTGAGGTAAATAAAAGATAAAGAAAATGTTGACAAGAAGAGCAAGAAGAAAACGTAATGTGATAGAGTTCCGCTAAATACGAGAACTGGGTTATACAGTAAAAATGAAGAATCTGCGCATCGTACACTGGAGGTGGCGGCAGTGGTGTTACGAGTATACTGGTAGTGGTGGTGGTGAAAGGAGACCGTCAGCGCTGCGAGAAGGGCGTAGAGTCGGATAATGGTGACAGGCATGGGGGCCACATTAATATAATAGCGAGGGGGAAGGCGAGGGATGTTGATAGTGGCAGTGATGGAGATAAGTAAATGAACTGGTCGTGTCGAGGAGGAGTCAGGGTACCGAGGAGGGGGAAGGTGAGGGAAGCAAGGTCTGGGTCAGGGCGGTGAGTGGAGGTGGCGGTGAATCAGGATGCGAGTCAAGGCGAGTGACTGGGTGGAGATGAGCTGAAAAAGCTGTACGTCTGGGAACTGATGGGGAAGGAGGTTGTCAAGGCTTGGGTTAGGGAGTGGGCGTGGGCTGGATAGCTAGACCAAGGCCCCACTCAGCATGGATTAAGGCGGGGACCACACGAGGTTCAACGGCGGCAGGTGTTAGGGGTGGGCCTTCCTTCCTCATGGGCGTCGAGGCTGCAAGGCGGAGGAAAAAAAAAAAAACGAAAAAAAAAGAAATAAACTTTGTCCCGGCTGGCAAATAAGAACTGCGAGTGACAAACATTTTCTGCCTGATAAAAAACTCAAACTTACACAAACTTACAGCACAAAACATCACATTAACACAACCCTGAATGCAGGGACATCATCACCGTGTCCATACCAATCCTACCCGGTCCGCCTGGAGATGTTGGTGGTGGTGGTGGTGGTGGTGGTGGTGGTGGTGGTGGTGGTGGTGATGATGGTGGTGGTGGTGGTGGTGGCGTGTGGGTGGCAGTGGTGGTATTGGTGGTGTTGGTGGTGGAGGGGCCAGGAAAGGGTATGGGGGCGCGGCGTGGTTAGGAGCAGCTGCTAGGCGGCGGACCGTCGGCCACCCTGACAATAAACGTCGGTGCCTCGGCGACCCACTTGCACCCGCCTGACAAAAACCTCTCGTCTCGATGGTCGTGATCTTGCGCGGTTTCCATTAACGACCGTTCCAGTCCCATTCTATCCCGGGGAATAATAATGATCTGCCGCGTTGTCCCTGAATGATTGGGAGTGTGGAGTGAGAGGCGCCGCGCTCTGTGCCGGGACCAAAGCCGTATTATGTGATAGGACAGCTGAGGAACGGCAGCCGTAGAGGTGGGAGTGGAAAAAAGGACGTATGTGAAATAACTGATGGGAGAGATACGTATGTGAAATTAATGACAGAGAAATATATTTGATGTAAATCTAATGAGGGCGTGTTGCTCAGTGATAGGTAATGTTTTGCTGCCTCATCTTCGGCCACCTGTGAGAGAGATAGGCATTGGGGAAGAAAGGGAGGAGGGAAGAGAGGGACGGGGGAAGGGAGGTGAGTGAGTGAGTGTGGTGGAGGGTATGGCGGGTGCCCAAGGCAGTGGGGCAGACGCATAAATTCAAGCTACCTGCTTAGCGGGTCAGGCCTCTCTCGGCTCTCATCATGCAGCCTGCCCCTTCCTTCCTCAAGTTCCTTTCTCTCCTATTTCTTTACGGCCGTCCACATTGTGATCCTCTCCCCGTTCGTCAGCATTTTTACACAGAAAGCGTGTCACTCCAGTAAATACGATATCGACGGAGTATAAATTGATATATACAAGGGATAGGAAATTATGAATTCTCTCTCTCTCTCTCTCTCTCTCTCTCTCTCTCGCTCTCTCTCTCTCTCTCTCTCTCTCTCTCTCTCTCTCTCACATACACGCACACACACACACACACACGCACACACACACACACACACACACACACACACACACACACAACGGTCGTGAACACTGCCTTAACGGCACAACGGCCACGTATTTTCAGATAAACCATAAGCTTCTCCAGCAAACATTTATGAACGCAGTGTGGACTAGCGCGCAGTCATCCTTGTAAAGTTTATGGGCACGTGTCCATGCAAATACACGTATGTGTACACATCTTTCTGTGATGACAACATTGTGAAAAATATTTTTTTGAAAGCAAGTCATATTTTGCGCAGCTCTTTCTTGGTGACGCGGTGAAGGATGCAGCGTGCATCGATGCAATGTCTGATAAATGTGAGAGGTGTATGACATATCATGGAAGCACGTGAAACGAATGTGAGAACAGACAGAGGATAGTGGATAAAAAAAAAAAAACGGTAACTGATGGACTGTTCCCCACTCGCCCTCTCATGGCGGGGCAGGTGTGGCCAACACTCGCAGGCCGCTTAACAGAAGTGTGGACATCATGACGTTCACAATGACAAAAGCTCGGCGAGGGACCGACACCATCTCCGCTGGCAGCGGCGGTCTCCCCAGACCACATTTCAGACCGTTCCAGCTAAGAAGAAAAAAGAACAAAAGAATGAGAAAACTGGCGTCCACAATTAGCTGCAAAGACCCTGATACTTTGTATTCCCTGGCCAAGCCTGAGTCGTCCCTGGATCTCCATTATGTCCTGAGACTCCCAGGCCACCCTTGTTGCCACACACGCCTAGACGGAGCACCTCTTGGCAACACGTGGAGACGCAGCAGGAAGACGAAGGGTGGGCGTGGGCGGTGGTGTGGGTGGGCGGCAGGCAAGTTGGGGCAGGAAGGTAGGTACGGCAGTTAAAGAAGGTCAGCGGGGTGAGCAGGGATGGAGATGATGATGTCTCTTGGGTTCAAAAAGCCGTATGGGTTTGTTCTCTACGGAAAAAAAATGACAAAGGAAGAAATACAGAGGTTGTGGTACCGCGCAGATAGCCTGAGTCAGGGAAACGGGGTGAAGAAGGCAGTGTTTGAGTGGGACTTGGGAGCGCCCACAGGGAGGATTGAAGGAATAGCCGAGAAAAGCCTCTTGCTGCGATCCTGCTGAGATGGACCGGGAGAGGGGAGTCCTGCTGAGTCATGGGCGTCTTCCGAGGAGATGGAGAGATGGAAGGAAGAGGAGGGGGGTAGATGAGAGAGGGACGGGAAGGATGTGGTTGGGGGAAGGAAGGAGGTAGTTGGCTAGGGAGTAAATTAAGTGTTGTGGGAAGGAGGAAGAAGTGGGAGGGAGGGAAAGGAATGGAAAGGGAAGGGAAAGAGATAGTGAAGGGATCAAGGGTGTTTTCCTAACATGGCTGAAGGAGGGGTGGCTGAGGGAAAGCTGGTGAGGTGGGAAGATGTAGGCCTTTAAATGGCAGACAAAAAAAAACATGTATACTATATTATAATGACAAATAACTCCACGCCTAATATAATCTGGCCAAGTGGGCCAAATGGAAGCCCAGGGTTGTATGAAGACTCAGCGGATATCACGGGAGATGACCTAACTTGGCCGCTACCCAAAAGTCCACCCAAAGAGATGAGAAAAGGCGACAAGAGTCATCTTCCAAACAGCGGTTGGCGGGTGGCGGGTGCTGGGCAGTCTCCGTCGGGAAGTACAGGAATGGACGCCCGTCGGGTCAGAAGGACCGCTAGAAAGTTTGTCTGGTGAAAGAGCAAGAAAGTTTCTTTCGCCTTTATCCACTTACCGCTGAGTATATGACTACTTATTAGAGATACCCTTGGTTTGCATGGGATTTCAATGGAAAAGTTCTGAAAGAATCATTTAACAGTAATCAGACAAGAGAAGATAATGCTATTCTTGCAAACTGAGTCTTACTTCCCTGACCTGTGTATTTGAGGGTCTCAGCTGATGTCTCTCAGGTATACGTATATTCTATTGCAATGCCTGGACGTTCCCATCAGTGTGCGCGTGGCAGGTGCGTGGCAGGAACAGGCACTACAAGGCGGCTCAACAGTACGTCTGATGAGGCGGCGTGTATAGAGCTTTGTAAAGAATCAGCGAACATTCAGGAAATAATGAACACAGCTGCAATAAAAGTGGTTACAATATGGAAGCAAAAAGCGGCAGCCAGAAAAATTAATAAGCACGAAATGATCTCGAGTGTAAATTTCACCAACTTCCTTCATGTAAAAGTGTGTGTACGTGCTCGTGGCTGAGAGTAAGCTAACTTTCCACCGCCTCATTTTTGTTACCTTCATACCAGCGCACATATAAGAGTCCCTCCTGCACCTCCTCGACCTCCTCCCCTCGCATGAACATTCACCAGCCTGCCAAAAGAGGGAGGCAAGCAAGTACCGCCCATACCCTTCCTTACCAGACGCTGTGCACATAAAGGTCGATGCGGAGCGTTGATCAAGATACGATTGCCAAGAATTCTCGAGTTATGGGGAGCAGGCGGGTGGCGGGGGATTATTTGGGGCGTGGGAGGGCTATTTTTCTTTTTCCTTTTTCCTTTTTTCTCTTTTAACTCTCGGCTCTCTTCTGCCAAGACACCTGACGCCCATTTGCCTCCCTCACCTGTCCCTTCGCGATGCCGTTATCTTATTAGTGGCATTGTATCGCTAACACTGCATGACGTGCTTCACAGATTTTATTCCCTCGGCACATGAATAGTTCAGTTTAATGGTTTAGTTTACTGAGCTCCTCCCTCCCTCTTTTCCTCCCTTCCTCTTCTCCTCCACTCGTTCTTTCCCCCACTCTATCCCCCTCTCTCGCTCTCTCCGTTTTTCTCTCCACTTCATTGCTCTGTTTGCTCTCCTACTCATCTGTACACGTGAATTACCTCTATATTTATTTTTATTGAGCTCGTCCTTTCCTCCTTTTTTTTCCCCCTTTTTTCTCCGCCTCCCTCTATTACTCTCTACTTCATTGCTCCCTTACTCTCCTCCTCATAATGTATTCGTAAATTACTACATATTTTTCAGGGAGGTTCCTTTACGTTTTCTTGTTCCTCTACTTAAACTCCTTCATTCTCTCCTTTGCCGACCCTTACAACATACTTTCATACTTTTCCCTAATACATTTTTATCTCTTTACTTCCGTGCCCTCCCCCTCTCTCCCTGTCCTTCCCACCCGCCCGGCCGTCCCGTCTTCTTTCCTTCCCTTCCTTCCTCCCAGCCCGGCGAGGTACTAAAAGAGGGTTCAGCACCAATAGCGGCGGGCCTGTGATAAACGACGGAGGGAAGAGGGTGTGCGGGTGTCTGGCGCGAGGGGAGGCGAGGCGGACGGGACGGTGAAGGAGGAGGAAGAGGAGGAGGAGGAAGGGGACGGGACGGTGAAGAAAGAGGAAGATGAGGAAGGAATAAAAGAAAGTTTATCATATAAGCGAGAAAATAAGAGAAAAGGAAAGCATGGCAGTTACACCAAGGATATACCGTAGAAATACAGTAATTAGTAATGGCATAATTCACCTCCCAGATTAGTATAAGGAATATGTATGGGAAAAGTATATCATTTACAGTACACAACAAGAGGGTGTAAAAAAGTCTTGGGTACACAAGATAAGGTACTTTAGTTTTTGTGGCTACGCATTATGATCAAAATAAAGGCGGAAAATATGAACGTAAACTTCCACAAATCCATAAAGATTAGATTATAAAAAAGGGAGAAGTGTATGGAGGTGCAGCTGTGTGGAAGGCTGTGAGGTTACTGTGCTATGTAGAATGGTTATGGGGAAAGGCTGCGAAGAATGGCTATGCGGCTGCTATGCTTAAGTGCTATGTGGAGCTGTAAGGATGCTGTACTATGAGGAAAAGGCTGTGAGGTTGCTGTTCTGTATACGAGGGCATTCTCTGGCACATAACTACGTATTTAACAAACTGTATAGGGCAAACATAAAACAAACGGATAACGAGATAAGTCATAGATGATTATTTGAAAGTATTATATAGTAGAGAAGTGGGTCTTGAATTAATCAGAGCTAGGTGTTAGATGCCACGAACTGCTACACTGATCTATCAAAACGCTATGAAGCCAGGGCATAAGCTTTGGAGTTCTTATGATGTGTTGCATTGTGAACTGGTTGTAAGATGCTGTTGTAAGTTGTGAAGTGCTGTGACGTGTTGTGATGGAAGGTGATGTAATGCTGCGATCACCGTGATATGTTATAAAGTAATATGTAGTGAATTCTATTATTAGACATAAAGAGACAGTTTGAAGTAAGTTGTAAGTTAATTTGAAGCTCTGTAAGGTGTCAAAAAATGTTGTAAAATACTACGAAAGGTTTTGAAGTCTCGTAAAGCGCTCAACAGTAGTTACGATGTGTTGTAAGTGCCGTGAAGTCGCCTTAAGGTGCTGAAAATAA
>NC_059298.1:9213868-9221368 GCF_017591435.1 Portunus trituberculatus
CACACACACACACACACAGAGACGTACCGTACCAGAATTAGCAGCAGACGCTTTCAGGTTTTAATAGGCGTCCTAAAATGGCGTCTTATCTTACCTACCTATACTCATCTTCCCTTTTATCTCGTCTTCACATTCACTCCTGCTCTCCCCTCTTTCCCTCCCTGTCTCTCTCGTCTTCCGGGTTCAAAAGCGGCGTCTTTCGCAAAAGTAAAAGTGAAATCCCTATGGTTCTGGGGCAGCGACTCTCGGGCTCCTCTTGATTACATCTAAGAGAGAGAGAGAGAGAGAGAGAGAGAGAGAGAGAGAGAGAGAGAGAGAGAGAGAGAGAGAGAGAGAGAGAGAGAGAGAGAGATTCACAGACACACACACACACACACACACACACACACACACACACACACACACACACACACACACACACACACACACACACACCATTGCCATCCTTCTCGTGTAATTCTAGATGTTCCAGATTAAGTACTGGAAGAAGAGGAGGAGGAGGAGGAGGAGAAAATAAAGGTCTAGTCATTTTGAAGGACGGTGTTTTCGTGCTGTCCAAGTAGGATATCAGCTTTATGTCACCTTTAGGCTAACTTTTTTTTTTCAGGTTTATAGCCAATAATTTTTAACTTTTTTTTTGCTTTTCTCTTAGAGATGAATGAAGTGTCTGTATCATTTAGTGACAGCTTAATAATGGAGGTTGTAATGACTTGCAATACTCAATTTCTCTCTCTCTCTCTCTCTCTCTCTCTCTCTCTCTCTCTCTCTCTCAGACACACCGTTTAGCTTCCATTCATCTTTTATCATTTGTTTTCCAGATTGGAGGGTCGCCAGCAGTAAACGCCCCTCGTTGGCCTGACGGAGCACGCCGTCGTTCCCACACTCGTGGTGTCAACAAGGCAATTACTCATTTAGTCACTCAGTGTTGAGCCCTTCACGCTTAATTTCCCTAAACTTCCCTCTGTTTCCTCGTCTTCCTGCGTAAATGAGCTTTTGATTTTTCCTTGCTTTTATTTATGTGGTCGTCAGCAAACAGTGATGATTTTTTGCTGTCTCTTCTCTCCAACTTTTCTTTCTATTTTGTCTACTTATCTTTTCACTTAATGTGATTTTTTCATATTGTTTTTATATTCTCATTTTCTCTTTAGTCACAGCTGGACTTTTTATGCTTTTCTTTTCCTTTTATTTTATTTTGTATCAGCATTTTTTTTCAGTCGCCGCTAAGCGCTCGGTTTTCTCTGTTTCTTTATTACTTCTCTCTTTTATGTTTTCCTTTTCTCTCTTATATATTCATTTTCGTCATTTCCTTCAATGTAATTTCTAATGTTTTCTATTTTTCATTTCTCTTCTCTCTGGTTTCCTTTATTTCTTGCCTTTATTTTTGCTTTCAAATAATTTACTCATGTTACTTCATAGCTTTATTTTTTCAACATTTCCATTTTTCTCCTCGTTACTCTTCCATGCAGTGAAATAAATCTCCCTCATTGCGTTCAGCGTCATTTCTCGTCACGAAGACACTGATGTGGGATGATCTGCGCTCCTGGGAATAAAACACCACTGCAAGAGAGATGCAAATCCCTCGTGAAATGGCCGCGTGTCTATTCATAAACTATTCAAGGTCTCGAAATCCGCTGCTTCCATTACACACACACACACACACACACACACACACACACACACACACACACACACACACAGCCTAAGCGCTTTTCTAGAGCTGTTATGCGCTTAACTCTCTCTCTCTCTCTCTCTCACACATATTTCAGTCTTTCTAGTTATTCTTTATTGCCTTGTGTGTGTGTGTGTGTGTGTGTGTGTGTGTGTGTGTGTGTGTGTGTGTGTGTGCGTGCGTGTCATGCTTCAGTTCCCTGCTACTTGTACTTCTCTCCCGCCGCACCATCTCCATCCACTCTCCGTCAGCCTGGGGGTCCACGGCTTCTATTCTCAGCGCACGAAAACCAAGAAAACACGTCTCTGTCAACCAACAATAGCAGCGTCCCCTCCCCCGCGGCACTTCCCATCAACACCTTGCCTTGCACACCTGTCCCCCTTCTCTTCTCATTCTCCTCTCCCTACCTCCTTCCCTCCCTTTCTTCCTCTCTCGCCGCCTTCTTTCATGCGTCTCCTCTCTGCGTCTCCACTTCCCATTCCCTCATCTTGACGTGTTTTCATTGTTGTCTCCTTCCTCCTTGTATTGCTTCTTCACTTTACCTTTCTCATCTTGTGTGTGTGTGTGTGTGTGTGTGTGTGTGTGTGTGTGTGTGTGTGTGTGTTATTATCATATTCATTTATGTATACTTTTCTTTTTCGCTTCCTTTTTATTTTCTGCTTTCTTCTTTCTGTGTGCCGAAGATTGATGGTACAATAGTGAGACGGTGCATTGGTAGCCGAGGAAAGGGAAAGGAAGGGAAGGGAGCGACGATCAGGAGGCTTCATCTGAGTGACCATTCGTCTCTGTGTCTCTCTCTCTTCCCTCTCACTCTTATTCATTCTCTCCCTCTCATTCCTTAACCCGAACTCATGCTTTCCTTCCTTCCTCCCTTCCTTCCACCGCCACTTTAGTCATTTATCTCTCTTTTTATTTGCTCTCATTCGTTTTCTTGGTTCGCCCATGTGATTTTCTCATTTCTGCTCTTCTCCTTGCTTTCTCTTTACATTTCGTGCCACGAGTTTCTTTCTCATCCATTCCCCGTTGGTATTTAGACGTATTTCCTGAGTGGCTATCCGTTTTCTTTTCCCGTAAATGGTCGCACGATTAACTTTCCTTCTTGCCTTCATCAGTTTCTATTTTCCTCATCCAAGCATTCCTTTGTTCGTCTTATGTAATGCTGCTTCTCATTTCTCCTCCATTTTTCTTTTATACGCCCCAAGTCTCACGAATAGTTATTAAATATTCGATCACAACGACCACAACTCGGTATCTGAAATTTATCTTAAGACTTATAAGGAGTGAGTTGTAAACACATGAGTGGCTTCACTGATACCCAGATCCCGAGAACCGTGTGTCATTTTCAGGGTCAACTGGCAAATATTCAGGTTTTTGTTCCGCTGTCGGCGATAATCCTCCGGGTAGATTTTCCTTCCCACGATAAACACATTCATTTTCCCTGTGTGGATTTTTTCCCCTGCCTGTTGAGGTAAAGTTTGTGGCTAATTATGTGATAATGTTTAGAACTGAGAAATATCGGGTAAAATTTATCGTAAACAAGGATGTTGTTTATTTGAGTCATTTCTGCTTTTTATTAGCTCAACCTCGAAAGGTATATATATATATATATATATATATATATATATATATATATATATATATATATATATATATATATATATATATATATATATATATATATATATATATATATATATATATATATATATATATATATATATATATATATTAGATTATTCAAACTACTATATGGATCTAAATCTAACAAATATTGCCCGTCATTCGGCTTCCTGTCGTTCTTAATGATTAAACTCACTCCTGAAGAATCTATTAATTCCCGATCGCGTGATTCTACTTCCGGTGACCATCGTTTGCTGCATCACGCTCTTTATGCCATTAATCACACAGCACACTGAGCCTCCCACTTCCTCCAAAACCTGCATCCCCACCTCTACTTCAACCGCCCCTTTGTGGCTCGCCAGTCCGACCAATTTCCAGGCGGTTGTGGCAAATATGCAAACGGCCACCGAACCCCGGTCTACGTCAGAATGAATAACACTCCCTCGCCAATCTGACCCTCGCCGCGTCCTTCCTGACCACCGCAACGGCCCCCCACTGCCTCTCCTCTGCATGGGTCGCCGACACGCTTCTCGTCTATCACCACCTTACACTCTAACGCCTGCAATAAGCGACGCCTTCATTTTGGAACGCGGGCCTTGAGAGCCAAGCCGGTGGAATGAACCAGAAAGTTCTTCTGACCTGTGCAGACAAACGAGTTGAGGCCAAAAGAAGAGAGAAAAAACTCATGACTCGACAATATGGAAATTGGAGGAGGGCGATGACCGTCCAACGTCTGAGAGCAAGCCATGACCAGAATCCAGCAGGGGCATCATAATGGTGTAGTTAGGACCCAGGACGCCCCACTAGCTGGTGGATCTGATAACTCGGAGATAACTAATCGCTGACGTCAATCGGTGTAGTAGAAGCCCTGCCCGACCTCACCCCGCTGACGCTGCACTTCACACGCTGGCGCCTCCACGTGCCTTGCTTGGTGGTGGGGGGGCGTTGCCTTCTGTACAGGAAGCAGGGCTGTTCGCCGTGATAATGAGCAAGTGGCGACAGTAGCGTAGAGGCTGATTATAAATGGAAAAACTATCGACATCCGTTGATTTCTTAGTTGCATTTATTTATGAATGTATTCGTTTACTGAAAAAAAAAAAATAGGCTATATGTTCAGTTCTTAGGTAGGTCGATTATCAAGAAGGAAATTTTTTAAGACGTAGTAGTGTCCAGTGAAGAAAATATTACAAAGATCTGTTCATTTCCTGGGTCCGGTGAGGCACTCTCTCTGCAGTCATGCCTATATACAGAGAAAATACTCAGGTGCATTAATGAAGATGTATATAAAGTTTCATGCTTAGACAACGTGTTTTTGCTCCCTTGCTTTCTCTTATTTTCATTTTTTTTGCACACCTCAAGTAGAAGAAATGCATCCTAGTGAACCGGTGCCAAGTCTGACAGCATTGTTCTTCATAACAACCTCGCCAAGCAACCTTGATGAATCGCTTTTTGGATACATAACATGGATATATAACATTTAATTTTGTAGATGTAACTGATATGAATAGCAATGACGATGATAATGAAAAATAAAGAAAAAATAAAGAAACACACACATATACACACGAGCGCACACACATACATACACACACACACACACACACACACACACACACACACACACACACACACACACACACACACACACACACACACACACACACACATTCTCACATGATGTCCAAATTGCCTCTCTTTTTATGACGCAGCAATATTTATGAAGCTCAGTTCTGAACAAGGATTTTCAATTATCTTTTAGGACTGGAGTACGTAAGAATTCGTATAATATTATTCACATGACCCGCTCCAACTCAGCTCATAATCATTCCTTTAATTTCAAGAATCTATTTGGGTAACATTCTTATACCCACTGGCAAAAAGAAAGAGAGAAAATAAAAAAAAGTACCTACACGTTTTAGCAAATATCAAATGCATTTAACTCAAATTCTTAACCATTATTGCGTTAATTTAAAACACACACTTCTTATCAATAATATTCGGAGCCATCAAACGAGGCATTCTCATTCTGTCATCTTTAATAATACACTTCAGGCCTTTCATTTATTTATTTGCTAACTACATTTTACTCGTAATGTCTCGAAAGTGTTTGTTACCTGGCAAACTCGTATGAATTCATCTTTTGTTTTCTTTTTTTTTTCTTTTTCGTTCTTCTTATTCTAAGATTTTTTTTTGTGTTTTACTGCCCTCACTTTTTTTTTTTTCTTTGCCGCCTTCTCTCCCTTCTTTTCTTTCTTCTCCATCTCTTTGGGTCCTCTTTTTTGTCGTTTTCCTCCTCCTCCTCCTCCTCCTCCTCCTCCTCCTCCTTCTTCTTCTTCTTCTTCTTCTTCTTCTTCTTCTTCTTCTTCTTCTTCCCTCCTCCTCCTCCTCCTCCTCCTTCTCCTTCTCCTCCTCCCACATCAGGACCAGAAGAAGCACCTATACCAGGATTCAGAAGCCAACAGGCCTCATAACCGCCACCTGCCGTAAGGAGAACCAGCTTAGCGGCGCCTTAACATACTGGCGGTGATGTGACAGCAAACCCTTTAGAGTGTGCACACATTGGGTGGAAACATTACACGCCATGTTCTTGTTAATTCTTGTATATCTGTGAGGCAAGTACGTATAAACAAAGTCGCCTAAAAATCTAGTTGTGTGAGGTTATTTTCTCTTATCTATTCTACATGATGGATTGGGAACGTGTAATTTTTTGCGTGTGTGTTTTGTGGATCTTGTGTTGTTTGTGGTTTTGATATCCAGTTAATTAGTGTCGCCAGTACCGGCCTGACCTGATCCCCCGGCAGTTTGTATATCTGAGAGGCGAGGGGTGAGGTACACAGCTTAATGCCACCAGCCACAAGCCTTACTGAACTATAATTAACAGCGTCCTATGTGATAGCAACAATAATAAGAACAACTGCAACACACACACACACACACACACACACACACACACACACACACACACACACACACACACACACACACACACACACACACACACACACACACACACACACAGATAGATAGATAGATAGTTTATTGACCACATCAATACAAATTATAATATTCATATACAACTAACTTCCTAAACTAAATTAACAATAAACATTTAACTAACATTTGGAATCACAACAATGTAGTCCACAAATTTTATCTACACATAAAATTTACGTTTTAATTATACATTCCTAAGATATCATTAATGATTTTACAACATGTGTCATGGGGGATATCAGGTGAAAATAGTTCTTCAAGGGTGGTAACATTATACCTCACTCTGATGTTTCCTCTTATAGAACAGTCCTCAACCACGTGCCTCTCTGTCTGAACTCCTCTGCCACATACACACACGTTCTTCAAAGGAAGGCGGCCACGACCTCGTCTATTCCAACGGCCGGTTTCTACGATAAGATTGTGGCCACTTACTCGGAAACGAGTAAACGCTATGCGGTCGGACTCGTTTTTCAGATGTTTATTTGTATATATATGGTGTACCGATAAGCTTGGATTGATCTCTCTATATATAGTACACCTTGATGAATTAGAATTCTCTATTACATTATGTACATTACTCGTTAAAGAGGTCGGGTCAGGAGGATCATTATCAATGAAATTTTGAATTAATTTGCCCATGTGCGTGTTTGTGCTGGTCACCACACACACACACACACACACACACACACACACACACAGAGAGAGAGAGAGAGAGAGAGAGAGAGAGAGAGAGAGAGAGAGAGAGAGAGAGAGAGAGAGAGAGAGAGAGAGAGAGAGTAGGAGATGCAGCAGCAGTAGCAACAAACGCAGAAGCAAGAACAACGGATACAACACCAAGAATAGCAGCAACAACAGCAGCAACAGCAGCACAAACAGCAGCAGCAGCGGCATGATTAACAGCTACAAAAACAGAGCTCGTTCATCCCGCCAAAAGGGGAAGAATGATTTTGGTCCAGGAACGAAAAAGGGCACGTTTTTTTTTTTTTCCACCTCAGTCAGTGCCTCAGGTGACGGCGAGCTGAGAACACAGGCGCAAAGCGAGAAGGAGGGGGAAGAGGGAAACGAAGAGGAGAAGGAGGAGGAGGAGGAGGAGAAGGAGGAGGAGGAAGAGGAGGAGGAGGAGGAGGAGGAGGAGGAGGAGGAGGAGGAGGAGGAGGAGGAGGAGGAAGAGGAGAAGGAGAAGGAGGAGGGCTGAAGACCGCAGGGCAACAAGCAGG